>NC_068986.1:83954700-83956190 GCF_001194135.2 Octopus bimaculoides | reverse complement strand
TATATATATATATATATATATATATATATATGTATGTATATATATTTGAAAAGTTTCTTTCAGTTTCCATCAACCAAATACACTCATAAGACTTTGCTCAGCCTGGAGCTATAGAAGAAAACTTGCCCAAGGTACTATGCAATGAGACTGAATCTGGAGCCATGTGGTTAGGAAGCAAATTTCTTACAACACGGTCACATTTACACCTTAATTTATTAAGTTTCATAAAATGAAAGATGAAGTTAACCTCAGCAAAATTTGAGAGCAGAACATGTAGTAACATAACTAAATACAACAAATCATTTTGAAGGAGATGACAGAGAACTAAGATATGTAGCACATCACTGTACTCAAGAAGGCCTGCCCACCACAACAGAATTCATATCCTAAAACCAAGGTGCCACATAAAAAGTATTGGTGTTGGTGCTGGTGCCATATAAAAAAAAAAGCTCTGGTGGTAGTGTCATGTAAAAAGCACCCAGTATACTCTATAAAGTGGCTGCCAATAGAAAGGGCATCCAGCTGTACCACCTTAGTCAAAACAGTGTAAGGAACCTTGTGTGGCTCCTGGCCTTGCCAGTTCCTGTCAAACCAACCAACCCATACCAACATAGAAAATGGATATTAAATGGTGATGATGATGATGATGATGATGTTTACAATCAAGCACTTTAAATAATAAAAGAAAATAATTTTTTTTTTTCCTGAGAAGAAAAGAATGAATTAAAACGTAAAAACAGTTTTGCTTTGTGTAAAGATAAAGAAACTAAAATTGAGTTTAGACTCTTTATTGAAATAAAGGATTTCATTTATTATTTTGTTTTAATCTCACAATTCTAAAACCTTTTTCATAATATCTCTTTGTTTCTTGTCACAAAAAGGCTCTGGGAGCCAATTCCTTTCGAAACAAAATGCTACACACACACACACATACATACACCAGTGCCAGATTTAGGCATAAGCTGAACAAACTACAGTTTAGGGTTTTACAATCCATTGGGGCCTCAAAATAATTAAAAGGCATATATGTTTTCAATTTTCGTGAGACCTTCAGGTGTAAATTTTTGATAAGGAACCTCCAAGCTTTTATATAGCTTAGGGCCCCAACAAGTCTAAATTCAGCACAGATAAATACATATAACTGTTGTTAGTGATAAGGAAACAGAGATGACATGTTACTAAACAAATCTACAAAATAAGAACATGATCCATACCTTCCCTACTACTTATCTTCATGTCTTACCAGCACACAGTATATAAGACATAAGATCAAACACAGTAAATATTCTTTCCCCTCAACAGTATTTATTTCATAGATTCAAAGAAGTCGCAAAAATAGTTTTCATTGTATATAAGTACTATTTTCCTCAACTTCAAATAAAAGGGAACAAAAAAAAAAACAACATACATATATATATATACATATATATATATATACACACATACATATATATATATATACATATATATATATATATATATATATACAC
>NC_068986.1:83953338-83954072 GCF_001194135.2 Octopus bimaculoides | reverse complement strand
TTACAAAAATGAAATCATCAAATCTACAAAAAATACATTTAACTCTTGTCAATTCTACAAAAGTATTTCAGTTGATTTATTTTTGCTTGTATTTATTTATTTGTGGTACAAAGAGTGAAGGGATGTATTGGGATATATATATATATATATATATATATATATATATATACACACAGTAATCCCTTGCCATATCGTAGTTTACCTATTATGCACTCAGTACATCGCAGTTCATCAATCACGCACTCAGTACATTGCAGTTCACTTATCGCGTGCTCAGTACATCGTGTCTCACCTATCGTGCACTCAGTACATCCCGGATTTTTCTGTCTAATACATGTAAATTTATATTACGGATTCCTCAGTATATCACAGGTTTCTGCAGCCAATAAATATTTATATTTTTTTATATTTTCATTATTACTGTGGGAAGTTTTGGAACATAACATCTGTGATGGTCGAGGGATTACTGTATATGAAAGTTACCTACCTTTGGACTATTGTGCTTTTCCTTCTATTTTTAAACATACAGATATGATCTAGATTTTTTTCAATGTTAGTGATAATTTTAACATAAACCGTCTCCTAAATTACAGCCAAGAAGATGACACGAAGACTGCTTGGGTAAGAGAGGAAGAGAAAGAAGTCATATCTAATAATGATCATTTTAGAAACAAAATAGTAAGTACAGGAGAGAGGGAGAGAGAGAGATAGAGAGAGAGAGAGAGAGATAGAGA
>NC_068986.1:83945353-83953173 GCF_001194135.2 Octopus bimaculoides | reverse complement strand
AGAACCTTTGATTCCAATCCAGAAACACCCATTTAAAATATTCAAATTTAAATTAGAACCACCCTCTCATAATTTTATGTAAAAATATTTTGAGTTGTATTTTCAAACAGCAACAGTGACAATGTTTACATATTTTACTAAAACCATGTTTAAATATTTTACTAAAACCCTCCAAATTCTTGATTATTTTCAAAATAATTAAAAAATATCAGCAGTGTATTTCTTTAAAAATGTCTGTGAAAAGATTAAAGGATATTGACATAGTAGAAATTACATTTTCTTAAAATATGCACTGTTTCTAAACTTTATGGATATTTCCAGTTAAATGTTGATGCTGTCACAGTATTTTAGCATGTAAGACTATTTTAGAATTTCGTAGTTTTCTGATAGGATTGCTGATAGTGATTTCAGATTTATGTGACTAACATATGAATATTGGAATATTTGATGTTGGTGCCATTTAGCTGAGGACAGCCCCACTAACAAAGGCATTCCAGCTGACTAATGTCTTATGTTTTTAGACCAATGTGTATATTGAACTGCATTAATGATATGTCTTTCCATAATGGTAGTACAAGTAATTTGAGGAAGATTTGGCTGTTGCTGTTTAGTCCTAAGTTGGTCTTCATCAAAAAGCCAAGAACATCTTATCTCTTATTTCCATAAACAGTGTACCCCAGACTACATAATCTTTTTTTTTTTTTAAGATAGTAGGGTGTTGTTTGAGGTAAATTTGCCTGCTTTTTAAGTAAATTTACTTGACCATTTAGAGACTTTATTTACAACCAGATGAACAAATGTTTACATTAGTAACAACTACAAAGCATGTTGTTTTTATTTAGGCAGTCAGATACTTGTCCTCACTTAAGTATAAGAACTAAAGTTATGGTCAGATTCCATTTGCTAATGGTACAATGTAACCTAGAACAATACTTTCAGAACCTGCAATTTTCCAAATGGAGTACTACTGGGATCTGTCTTCAGAACTACCCATTTCATTTTACACCTGTCTGACCTTCTTACATATTCAGAAAGCATATGCACAACATCCCTTACAGATAACATTGCATTCATATCCTCTCACAATTCTTCAAGTACAGCTGCACAACAATTTCAAGCCAACATCAAATGTTTGAGAAACTTGGCTCCAGAAAACTTAAAGCAACACCTATAGACCTGTCACTTCTCATCAGAAGCTGTAAAGAATGTCAACTATAACCAAGCATCATACTAAGCAACATATGCAAAACACACACACCTAAGACAAAAATACGAGTTATATACAACATTCACAAACACAGTTCAAGGAATCACAAGCACTACATTTGGTCAATAAAAAGAAACAACTACAATAGTAATCAATGTATTAGATCAGGGGTGGGCAATTGTTTTGGCTCTGTGGGGGGGGGGGGTACTTTGAGAGGGCAACACCTTCTATACCTGATCATATTCACTAGTTAACATTACATTTTATTTAATGCAAAGTGTAAATTACATCATAATAGTAAATAAATAAAACTAAAACAATAGTGGTACACAGAAAGGTTTCGTTAATTTTATTTATGTGCAAATTACACATCAGCCAGCACAAGTAATTTAATGAGACAAATGTAACCTGTCACACTTATTTGCAATTCTTTTGAAACTAGAAGTGAGGTTGCTTGTTGAGATCCTCATCACTGCCTGCAAGTTTATGTCAATCACAGAGGATTTATTTTAATTCTTGTTGATTTCCATGCAGCTTTACATAGGCTTTCCTGATGCTGAATACAATGAAAAGACAAGGTATCACTGTCTGGGTATTCTGCTTTTAACTTGTTCTCTAAACGTTTAATCACGCCCACATTTTTCTAGTAAATGCTCTGGCCCCATCTGTTGTAATGCTTGCCATTCTATTCCATGACAAGGCACTTTTCTCCATACAATCCACAACACATTCAAACAAGTCCTGACCAGTTGTATTTTTCATTGATTCCAAACCAAGTAGTGCCTCTGTGATGATGAAATTTTCATCAATTCCATAGACAAAGGTAAATGACTGTGCAGTGTCTTGCTTACCATTGCTCTCAGCCAATGCCAAAGAAAACCAAACAAACTTTTTACAGTGTTCAGTTGTTCTGTTAGTTTGTTACTAATTAAGTCTATGTGCCATGCCATAGTCCTTCTTGATAATGAAATGGTTTTGAATTTTCTTCTTGCATCAGGGCACAGGATGCTTGCACAATCTATCAAGCATTGCTTAACAAACTCGCCATCAGAAAATGGCTTGTTTTTAGTGAGGTTGTATGCTACCATGAAGCTTGCCTCTGTAGCACTATCCTGAAATGTTGATTGCTTTGTAAATATGGTCTGTTGATTCTTCAGTTTTTTCCTGCATTCTTCCTCAGACAACCAAAACTTGCCATGTTTTGTTTGGTGGTGTTGTTTCAAATTGTATACCTTGAATAAGGCAACCATCTCATGACACAGTAAACACACTGCCTTGCCTTATTCCCTGAATTACTGAACAAATATTTGTGTATCCAGTCTTCATTGAGTGCACAGCATATTTTTTTGATTTTGTGCTTCATAGGAGAGCTCATGTTTTCTTGGGTCAGAACATTAGATCTTACTGTTGCATATGAAGGGACTGTGTATGTGTATGAAAGAGCACATGTGCAGTAGGTATCCACCTATTAAAACACAGGGCTAATTTTCTGTGACACAAAGGAAGCAAGTCTTGTTCAAGTTAGCCTTGGCACTAGCAGTTTACTGTGATCAGTTTTCAAAAATTTTAGACTCAGAGAATTTTTTTTTATGAATGCTTCTGCAGGCCGCAGAAAACTGTGGCAGGCTGCAGGCTGTAAATTGCTCACACCTGTATTAGATCCATTATGAGCTGTTCCAATCCTACTTGATGCCTCAATCTCTCCATAACTAACCACAAATAAACTACAAAGTTCACAAACATCATAGAGCATGTACACACACACACACACACACACACACACACACACACACACACACACAATAAATAAAAATGAAAGATTACCTGGACATGGGTATTTTGTTGCCACCGCCAACTTCAAATCCCCACAGAATCTGTCACTAAACAAAATAACACCTAGATACATATACAACACCTCAGAGCACGAGTGTTCTGAGGTGTTGTATGTTATATGTCCTATGTTATTATTTTACACATAGAACATATAATGTCCTATGTTATTATTTTACACAACCTAGACAAGTATAAAAAATATGTGCAGACAAAAATACCTGAAACATCAGTATTGTTATTGGCACCAAACCTGTACTGAAAGCAAACCACCAACAATATGCTTAGAGGAACAGTAACTGTCCTGCTCTGACCACCTCAGATTGTTTATCAAGTAGACTAATAAAACGTTGATTTATGAAGTAAAAAAACAACAATTTACAGGCACTTAATACAATATAACTGGATTTTAAGTTTGAAGATTATGGCATTTCTTTATGGTTAACTCAACCTATAAGAAGGAAACTAAACATAGATGGTGTCCCCAGCATGTCTATGTCCAGGAGCCTTGAACCAATAAGTAGGTAAAAGAAAATATAAACATCCAAAAACATACAATATAAACATTATATACTATGATATATATAAAAGTCTGTCTATATAAATATTTCTGTATGAAGATTTAAGCATTGTTTCCATCCAGATGGTAACATAACAAATATGACAGGGTTCCATATATGTAACAATCAGTTGAAAAATGTCAATCAACTAAGATTATCTAAGCAATTACTTGATAAATGCATCCTTTCTAAAGGATGTTTAAAATCTAAGAATAACAAGCAAGAGAGATAACTTTAATAAGATCAGTCGATCAAAATTTTTGGACAAAATAGACAATGTTCACTGAAGTGGATTTAGTGTTTAAAGAATTTAAAGTGCACTACTTTTCTGGGTCAAAATATAAAAATACAGTCACAATTTTAAAAAAATTTAAGATTAAAAGTTAAATCTTCATAGTAGCAAATTGGCAGAATTGTCAGAGCATCAAATAGAATACATTGTGGTTTTTGTTTCGGTTCTCTGCACTTTGAGTTCAAATCTTGTCAGGATTAACTTTACCAGTTGTCATTTTGGGCTTGATAAATAAAGTATTAATTCAGGAAAATGGAATAGTGAAATTGCTACAGCATTGAAAATGATCTCTTACAGTATCTTTTTGAACGTTTTTATGTCCTGAGTTGAAATCCTGCTAAGGGATGCAATTTCTATTAATGCTCAGAGCTGATCACCAACTATGGGACCACAATTATGAAGCAGCAATGGATGTGAAGGATAATTGTAACTGTCTACTATTGTAGTTGGATGATAGCCAAACCTTTTAAGTTGTCAGTGTGGTAAGAAATTTACTTTCTAACCACATGGCTCTGGGGTTGGCTACTGTATGGCACCTTAAGTAAATGTCTTTTTTTTTTACTATAATGTTGGGCCAACGAACCTTATGAATAGATTTGGCAGATTGAAACTGAAAGAAGCCTGTTGTATATGTTTATATCTATATGAGTGTGTTTTTGTGTTTTCCCCACCAAAACTTGACAACCAGTGTTGGTTTGTTTACATCCCTGTAACTTAGAGACCAATAGAATAAGTACTAGGTTTAAATAAATAAGTAATGGGGTTGATTTGTTTGACTAAACCCTTCAAGGTGGTACCTCAGCATAACTGCAGCCCAATGACCAAAACAAGTAAAAGATTCACACATATACACACACATTTTCAAAATTATTGTAAGGTAAAATCCTTGCTTACAATAACGTCTATCACATAATAGGGAAAGTACTAGTGTTGTGAAAAATTAAAATTATTCTACGTCAATCAAGTCTGTGAAAGGAACTTCCTCACCCAATAAAATGAAAGTATTTTGTGAGAAATATGGTACATGGAATCATTGTAAAAGCTCATTAGAGAAACTGTTCCAGTTCTTGGCCAGTAAAATGTTGTTTAGCTACATGGTCTTAAGCGTCTTTAGTTGATTCACTTTGTTACAAATTTTCAAGTCTGTTCTTAGTTCTGAGGATAACTTCTACACACAGATCTTATAAAAGGTTTTTGATGCTATCCTTCTTTTGACTAAATAATACATGTACATATATAAACTAATGTTGTATGAAAAAACATTTGAAAGGATTACCTCTCTTAGAGACTATTTATGACATTCAGCTTATACTGGAAGTGCAATGCAACTAGCTTTGATTATATATGATAACTATCTTTTTTATTTATTAAAAGAAAAATGTTATGATGTTTTCTTTAATTTGTTTATATTATTACGTGTTTGGACCAAGAAGTGAAAAAGAAAAAAAGTTATTGCCCTTACATACAACCTCAACAACAGATCAGTTAATACATTGCACAGTACTAACTGTTGACTTTTTTGGCACTTTTTTGGTAACCATAGACTACATTGACCAAAGGTCACAACAAATAGAAAAAATAGAAATGAAGAGAACATATGATTGGTGAACAGTTCATATCAATGTGGAGCATCTATGTATTTTTTACTAGCTGTTTGAAGTGGAATTTAACTGTAAAATATGAGCAGCAAGTGCTACTTGATCTACCAGTATTTGTTGTAAAGAATCAACGTTTGTTCTATAACTTTAACTAATTCTACTAACTTTATTTTTTTTCAGAATGAGTATGAAAATTAGTCATTTTTTATAGCAGTTATCCGTTCTATTTTTGTGTTTGCATGTATGTGTGTGTTTATATACATATTCTATAAATATGTTTCGTATATATATATATATATATATATATATATATATGTGTGTGTGTGTGTGTGTGTGTGTGTGTGTGTGTGTGTGTGTATAGGCATAGGAGTGGCTGTGTGGTAAGTAGCTTGCTTACCAACCACATGGTTCCGGGTTCATTCCCACTGCATAGCACCTTGAGCAAGTGTCTTCTACTATAGCCTCGGGCCGACCAAGGCCTTGAGTGGATTTGGTAGATGGAAACTGAAAGAAGCCTGTCGTATATATATATGTGTGTGTGTGTGTGTGTGTGTGTGTGTGTGTGTGTGTGTGTATGTTTGTCCCCCCAACATCACTTGACAACTGATAGTAGTGTGTTTACATCCCTGTAACTTAGCAGTTCAGCAAAAGAGCCTGACAGAATAAGTACTAGGCTTCCAAAGAATAAGTCCTGGGGTCGATTTGCTAGACTAAAGGCAGTGCTCCAGCATGGCCGCAGTCAAATAACTGAAACAAGTAAAAGAGTAAAGAGTATATATATATAAACTGAGTCACTGAGAATGAAATATCTTAGCAATGGACTTGACATACATGTAATAAACCTACCAAATATCTAAATTTGTAAATCCATGAGTTACTTCTTACTTTCATGAAGTTATTTCACTTTTTATTTACAGTAGTTAAAGCTACAATCTATCTGAGAAAAATTACACACACACACACACCAATAATGCCTAGGCATTAAGCATACATGCATACAATCTGTGATACATGTACAAAGTATAAATACATATAAAAACACATACAAATCTACTAGTAATTATGTATTTATGCCTACGTATGCAAATACACATACACACACACATTTGTTTTTATAATCAGCTGATACAGGCAGTTGATAAAAAGACTAAATGAAACTTTGGTTTTGGTATTATGTAATTATATTTATGTTCTGAGTTCAAATTCCACCGAGGTCAACTTTGCCTTTCATCCTTTCAGGGTTGATAAATTAAGTACCAGTTGCATTCTGGGGTCGATCTAATCAACTGCCCCACCTTCCCAAAAATTTCAGGCCTTATGCCTAGAGTAAAGATTATGTAATTATATTTACCTTACACAAGGCAAATACATTGTTGCCAATCTTAAATCACTGCACATCATTAAAATGATTCTTATGAACAAATGAAACCAAAACAAACTGTTGAGAAATTTTACTTATGTTTTGAATTTAGATTCGTTTACATCTGTTTATCAGCTACTTTCTCATTCTCATTCATTTGTGACTTATTTTTTGCCCCCATGGCACCTAAGAAAATTCATAGTGAAAGTGCTAAGCATCATGCTGGAAGATAAATTGTCTATGATAAAATGCCATGGAAAAGGTGAAAAAATGGTAGTAATTGCACAATCTATTGGGATGAATTGGACAACTGTATTGACGATTGTACATAATAAGGACAAGATTTTTGCACATATCAAATTTGAAGCCCCAGGGATGAAGAACACTGTCATCAATAAAAAAAAAGGCAAAATCTTCTTTCTCTTTGGACTGTTAGTTTGAATTGTCAGTATGCTACTATTAGTCAAGAAATCATTCAAGAGAAAGCATTGTCTTTGTTTGAAGACCTGAAGAAAAAATATCCAGATGAGAAAGATGTAGAATTTAGGGCAAGTCATAAGATTTAAGGAGCAAAGAAGTTATCACTCTATTCAGAAGCAATGTGAAAGTGCATCAGCTGACGAACAAGCAGCAGAGAGAATTTCCTAATGCATTAAAGAAAATCATCAAAGAAAATGGGTTTCTTCCCGAACAGATTTTTAACGTAGACGAAACTGGATTGTATTGGAAAATTAATAAATAAAAATTATTTGTTTGTAAACTTAAAATAGGTTTTTATAAACTGTGCATTATTGAAAATGCATTCATAAATAAAGTAGAGAACTGAGAATGATTATTATCGATTTAGCCTCGAGACAAGTAAATTCAGCCTAGCCTAACCTACAGACAAGTTAATTTGACTTAAGTCATGTTTTCTGGAACCAATTAATGACATAAGGTGAACTATGCCTGCATATATATATACATATATATA
>NC_068986.1:83939739-83941899 GCF_001194135.2 Octopus bimaculoides | reverse complement strand
ATATATATATATATATATATATATATATATATATATATATATATATACACACACACACATATATATATATATATACACAGACATATATATATACATATATATACGTAAATGAATATCACAATGTTTTAATAGCAACCGTAGATGTGAAAAATAACAACAAAAATAGTTAAAAACTCAAAGAAAAACAAAATGAGAAATTTTCAAAAAGAAAACAAAATGATATTTTAGCTACTGGATGAGCAAATTCTCTGAATATAAATATTTCATATTGTATTTTACTAGCCATTAGAGGCTAACATTTGTTAGGAGAAGGCAGGATTCACAATTAAGAGAAAGGGATCACACTTAACTGAACTAATCACTAGTATATTACAATTATTCTACTGACCTCCAGGAAGGACAACGGCAAATATAAAAGGCTACAAACCAAATACTGAAAAATGCATCTGTTTTAGGACTATCATTTTTGGCAATTTTGTGTTGCTCTCTCTCTCTCTCTCTCCCCGATCTCAAAATCACTATCAAGTGTAAGAGATGTTTTCACTGTCATTCACTTTAGCCATCACACTGCTCAATGAAATGAGCTCTAATAACCCTTTAGTATTTAAACCAGCCATATCCAGTTTTATGTTAAAACTAGCCAGAGCTAGCCTTTCACACCCACTCTACAATATCATTCTAATAATCTAAAAATACACAATCACATCATCAAAATCTTGAAGATATGATGTAACTCAAAATAATGTGAATGAATAAGTATTACATTTGACAGAGTAAGCTGAATACTAAAGGATTAAATTAATCCATTTCTTTCTCTTCCTTTTTTGGAAGCTACTGAACATTGGCACTTATGATCAGTCAAGCCACATTTTTGACTGATGCACTATTAGTCATGAAATTGCTAACATGACTATCAACCCAAGTAGTAATATTCCCCAAAAGTTATCCTTGTAGTGTAATGTGAGCTAATACTGGCAATTAACTCTATAGTTTTGTGTAATTTGGCAGCTCTGGATTACTGAAGAGACTGGCAAGACTACCGCATGCAGATGACATGTAACCATTGTCACCTTAAGGTTTGGAAGTTGAAAAACAAAGGAAACCATTTAAAATGGATTCAATATGCCATACATTTAATGAATGCTGTAGATTCTGGAGAACAAATGAAGTTGACTAGACGTTAGATATTTAATGAGTGCCAACGATTCTGTGGAACAGACAAAATCAATGAGATATCAAATATTTAATGAGCATTGTAGATTTTGTAGAAGTGAGCAAGGTAATAATATATCAGTTATTTAATGACTTTAAATGACTCTAAGCAATAGATGATGGACTGTAATTGGTTCTGTGCAACAAATGTAGTTAACAACTACAATTGATTTTGGCCAGCAGTCTTGATAAGAGATAATTAATGAATTGTTTTGCAGGTTGTGCATGATGCAGATAATCATATGCAACAGATGCAATACAGATGATAGACAGATCATGGTTGTCGGTGACTGATCATGTATAACAGATGTAATATAGATAATAGAGTTAATATTTGCAAGTAATTTTGAATAGTAGATGCAAAACAAATGACAGACTGTTCAATGACTATAGAACTGCAATACAAATGGCAGAGTGTCCATGACAGCATGCAATTCTGTACAACTGATGCCATACAAATAACAGACTATCCATGACTGCAAGCAACTATGCACAACACATGTAGTACAGATGGCAGACTGTCCATGACTGTAAGCAATTTTGTGCAACAGTTGCAATGGCAGACTGCTCTTGACTCCAGACAATTTTGTAAAAACAGATGCAACACAATCACTTGTCTTTTGAGCGCTTTATGTTATAGCTACAGATTGTCCATCATATATATTTCCATGTGGATTGTTAGCAAAATATACTAATAAAGTAAAAAATAAAAAGTGAATAAAGAAGAAAGAAAAATATATGAGGATTATATATGTATGTGTGTGTATGTGTGTTTCAAATAGTCGGTTTTGAAAACTGAACAATGAAGAAAAATGAGAGTGGAAATTGGTGTGGGGATAAATTGAAGAACATGCGAGGTACTCGTTGTTAATAATAGTGTAATATTTCTTTGTAATACATTATAGATCAGTCAATTAAACAAAACCCCACCAAAAAATCAAAGGTGGA
>NC_068986.1:83923794-83939366 GCF_001194135.2 Octopus bimaculoides | reverse complement strand
ATATATATATATATATATATATATATATATAAAGATATGTGTTGTGGGTACAGAGACATGTATGCAGGTTTCTAAACACATACACATCTCTTCATATGTATAAACTTACATACATAAATATATATACACTCATGTACTAGACATTCTTATGCATAAAGCCATGCATATAGACATACAGATATTCATACCCAACACACACATTTAGAAATTTACATTCCACAGAAATGTGTATAAATTTGTAAACACACACAAAAAAATATATTATATATTTGTGTTGCAGCAGATGAGAACATGGCTGACTTAACAGCATCACTTGGTGAGTGAAATGAGATGATGTTTGAGAAATTTATCCAGGTTGGTTCAAATAGCATCCTGTGGAGAAGGGATACAAATATCTCAATGAAGTTTCAAACGTAGTCCAAATATGTAAATTGGTTGATTTGAAAAATATAGGCAGGAGTTATGCACAATAGAGTTGGACCAGTCAAAGCAAATTCTTAAATATACATACATACATACATACCTACATACATGCATACATACATATATATGTATATATACATACATACACACAAGCATATATTATACATACATGCACACACTTTAAGTTAAATATACACATACATCTGCAGACACATACATACAAAGAAAATAAAAGAAAGAAAGTGTAATAAGGAGAAAGAGATAGAAAGGAATATGAAAGATGAATCTATGTCGATACACATATGACTGTACTGATTTCTAGCTCGGCCACAAGGCTTTATACCTGTGACTATATTAATTCCAATGCACAGCAGTATACATATACATGCATCTGAACATATTCATACAGATATACACACTCATACAGCAGTACACACACACACACAATTGTATACATGCAATAATGCATATACACAAACAACTGTATGTACGGATAAGCTCTACATACATCCATGATTGTACACAATATAGTATGAAACACACATAAACACATACATACATGCCTTTTGAAATTGCTCACAAAAGCTTTTAGATACAAAGAGAAAAGAAGCTGAAAAAAAAAAGGATCAGATGTTGAAAAAAAGTGAATTTTAGATGAAACTGAATAAGTTTATTAAAACAATAAAACATAAGGAGGGTTTGAATGAAGAGAAGATGAAGAAAGATAACAATATAAGAGAAATGAGATGAGAACCAGGCAAAATGTGTTTCTAATGGTGACAGTGTATACATTAGCACCATTTTTGTGTATTTTTTTTTTCCATCATTTTTATTTTTGTCTATATTTATGTGTATATATGAATGTGTGTAACACATGTCTATGTTTCAATGTTGTATGTGAACATAATTATATACATATATATGTATACACACACACACACACACATACATACATACGTGTATATGCATAAATGCACATGCATGCAATTAAGTATGCATGAATGTGGGTGTGTGTGTGTGTGTGTGTGTGTGTGTGTATATATATATATATATATATATATATATATATATATACAATTATGAACATATATAGTAATATATATATGTATTTATAATTACATTTGTAAATAAGCAAATGTATATTTATAAACAATGCATATACATATGTATTGTATCAACATACACAAAAACACATAGTGTTATCATCATAATCATCATCATCAACAACGATATAACTGTAACAGCAATTTTTGTCTATACTACTTTGGCTTGGACACAAACACACACACGCACACACACAGCCATAAAACAGACAGGTAAATAAGTTAAGAGGTAATGTACAGAATGTTGTATGCAAAAATTTCTTTGACTGATACTTGCCACTTAATGGCAATTGTTAGTGACTATCAAAGAAGGGTTGAGGGAGGTGGTGGTGGATAGTTTAAAAAAAAATTAAAAATTAATCTCTCAAAGTTAGGACAGATATTTTACATATTGGCTTCACTAAGCAGTATCCATGGTCAAGACACATTACTGTAAAATAATCCAATACACTAAGTCACAAATAAGTACCACACACTAGGAACAACTTATCACTATAAGCATCAGCACTGTTAATAATTTGTTAATAGACAAAATGTGAGGGTGCATGGCCGAGCGATTTAGGGTGTTTCACTCATGATTGCAAGTTAATGGTTTCAGTTCCCAGACTGAGCGGTCCATTGTGTTCTTGAGCAAAACACTTCACTTCACATTGCTCTGCAATCACTTCAACATCTAATGTTTAACACACCATGCACTTGTACAGGCAATGTTGATTTGATGGAGGGAGCGAGCTTATGTACAGCACAAACATTTGATCGCTATAAACAAATCCTATGTGCAGCTTGGTCAGCAAGAAATTTTCAGAGTGGTCTTTCTCAGACTCGAAAGAACAGAAAAAGAAAATGCCTTGTTAGCTTGTACTGCTGAGTTCTCATCCTTCTATGGGTCTTTAGGAATTGCTCTAAGACTCAACCTCAGAATCAGAGTTTAAGAATTGTCTCAATTTGTCTTACTATTGGACCAACATACTGGTTTTCGTTGGTATGTGATTATTAGTGTGTATAATAATGTAATAGTTTCTTAAACTTATGATCAAGCACATATATCCACCATTATGGATTCCATAACAATAATGTTTGTTTATATATATGAATGCAGACATAGCCATGTGGCTAAGAAGTTTGCTTGGCAATCATTAGGCCATAGGTGCAATCTCTATGTATGATGTCTTGCATGTGTTTTTATCATCTTGTAAGTGAAACTGGGGAGATAAAAACTGTCAAATTGGACTCTATAAGTAATTCAAAGGTTCAGCATTGTTGTTGATTCTATCAGGATTATGTTAAGGGTTCAGGTGTCTAGGAATACTCAGCCAATTACAATTCAATGAATAAGCAGTGCAGGTAAATGAACAACTAGAGTACTAATCACTGAAAATATACAAATATACATTCACACACACACACACACACACACACACATGTATATTCATATACACATACATATATACATACATGTATATATATGCACATACATATTCATATGCATACACATACATGTACCACACATACATATGTATACACCTTGTGATACTCCATAATATTATTTTCTTCATATGTTGTATTTTCTGTATTGTTTACTCATTTTCTGTTGATTAAGATGCTGTTACATTGATGATGATGATGATGATGATGATGATGATGATGATGATGATGACAAGGACGACAATGATGGTGATGATAATGATGAAGATGTCATTGATAGTTATAGTGATGGTAGTAGTAATAATAGTGTTGGTGGAGGTGTTAATGCTGACAGCACTGTTATTGTCTTTACATTTATTTTTATGCATTTTTTTTCATTTTTTAAAAATTTTATGAACATTTTACTCACAGCCAAATATTGCTTCCCCCAATCAAGGTTCACCTACAAGGATTAAAAGAAAAAATTTTTTTAAAAAATGAAACACCAATTTATGGTAGTTCCATTATTTACAGGACAAGGAATACTGGTTTAATGGGGAATAGAGGGGGATTAGATGCAAGTCGGCTAATTGAAATCCCTAACTGCATTCTCTCACCTCGGGCACAACTGCCCCTCACTCAACCGACATTAGTGTTAGATAGAGTTAATCAAGAACAGTGAGAATGTCGGCGTTACATTCTGCAAAATTGTAGAAAATGCATTCATCGCTGTTTTGTGCTAGGACTGAAGATTGTTGTTGTTGTTACTGCTGCTGTTGTTACTGTTGTTAGCATTATTTCTGTTGCTGTTGTTACTGTTGGTATTGTTGTTGTTGCTGTTGGTGTTGCTGCTATTGTTGTTGTTACTGTTTCCTCGAAGAAAGGATTCAAGAAGTGACATCACTAGAAGGATAATGAGAAAAAAAAAAAAAAAAACAATGTCAGGAAAATATGTAAATAATTAATCGGCTGTTATTTATTAAAGACAAGTGCTAGTTATCATTGTTGATATTATGTAATTCCATATTTTGTTTTTACTAGGCTGACCAAAGTTTTGTGAGTGGACTTGGTAGATGGAAACTGAAAGAAGTCCTTTGAATATATATATAAGTGTGAGTGTGTGTGTGTATGCATGTATGTTTGTTTCTCTTTGTCTAGATATCATGCACTACTTGTAAACAAACGTCATTTTCACAAGTGTTGTTGCTCATTTGCAACCTTCCAAGGAAGTCTGTCCAGCCATTGTGCTGCTCATGTCTGGATGACAATGGGAACTATTACTTTGCTTGGAAACAGATAGTGGTTGGTGACAGTTAGAGCATCTTGCTGCAAAATTTCTGCTTCAATGAATCTTGTCTGATTCAGACAAGCATGGAAAGTAGACATTAAGCTGATGATGAGACTGATATGCACATATACACACATAATAGGCTTCTTACAGTTTTCCCTCTACCAGTTCACTCACAAAGCATTGGTCAGCATGAGGCCATAGTAGAGATCTACACACTGCCACATAATGGTAGCAAACCCTAAACCATATGTTCCAAAGGGGACTTCTTAACTATATAGCCATGCCTGTGCTACATGTATGTGTGTGTGTGTGTGTGTGTGTGTGTGTGTGTGTGTGTAGGCACAGCCATGATTGTGTGATTAAAAAATTTGATTTCTAACTACATGGCATAAAGAAGAGAAGATATCACTGCAATCCTTAGTTATACTCACAGTATAATAGAATGCAGCTGCTAAGAAGAGAAAGTGATTGAGAAATAACTAACAGAAGTATGAGGGAAGGAAGCAAGAGCAAAAGTCATGGATGAAAGGGACATGTGTGATGGGAGGAGTGAATGATATGAGGGATGACAGGCTATTGATGTAGGCTTGATTGTGGCAGACAAGTATGCTTATAGATACAGTTACACACATATGCCAAGTGACATATGCATGTGTGTATACACACACACACACACACACACACACACACACACAAATATAGCTAACATAAATTATAATATCTGTTTTGCCATGCCTGAGTGAGCAAGTGGGTCTTCTCCCACACACCATACCACCAGTCAATGTGGTCTTTGTCATTTCCGTTGTGAGTTATAACAGTTTCTGATCTGTCTTCATTAATTTGTCCAAAATGTTCCTCAGTCTCCCTCTCCCAATAAGTTTCATTTACTTCAAGCTCTCGTAGCACTTTGATCTTAGCCAAAAGGCCAAGAAGTGATCCATCTATCCTATTTATATGAGTATAATACATACTTGTATATAATATGCACTACTAATTATGGGCTAAAAGATCCCAAAAGTAAAAATATCTTATGTGTATATTATACACTAATTTTTCTTTAGTATAATAATAATAATAATGAAATTATTGTGTATAGTGCTCAGGTGCACTACAACTTCTTAGGTGCATAAAAAAATGTTTAGTCAAGGTAATCATAACTGCTGTTGAAAATATATTTAAAAACTTGCTGTATCCTAAAATAAATTTTTAAAAAGTTGTACTGCGGTGATGACATAGATTATTGAAAATTGCTTTGGTCAAAGATACAAACAACAAAATAGTGGTTACAATAATAATTACCAAACTTCAGGCCAACTGTCTAAGACTCTATGAAGTTGGTCACTGAAAGATTTGTTTTTGATTACCTTGAATTCAGTGACAGCTTTGGAAATATGTTGACATTACTGAAGATAAAGAAGAGCTAAGAGATTAAATAACCAGGAAAAAATTATACTCACCATCACTGTCTTGTTGAGAGACAGCACTAACATTATTGGCTGATAATGATGGGATGATGAAAATACTTGGTGCTGGTTGCTGAGAATTTCCTCCTAAACTGAAGACATTATTTCGCCCAGAAACAGGGCGTGGATTACCAACAATGATGATTTGTGGTCCAGATGTACCAGTCAAAGCTAGAAATGAAGAAAAAAGAAAATTTGAATTTGAATAAAGACACAAAATGAACTACAAATTAAGGCACAAAAAATCAGAGCAATTGTAACATTACAAAGAAAGCTGACAGAACAGTTATGACATGGAGATAACATATGACACAATAGCTATGAGATTAAGATACTGGACGTTTGACCACATAGTCATAAACACATATCTTGCTTCTGTCACTGTTTTTATGCCAATAAGCAAGTCTGGTTCACTGGGTAAAGTACAAACACAAAGTTCTACCTCAGGTTTGTATGATAAGTGATAGTAGCGATGGATCTCTGTCATTCAATGATGAAATTCAGTTTTACAGTTAACTAAAACTACCTTCTCCTGAATTGACGTCTAAATGGCTGAACATTTCAAAGACATGTTCATCCTTAATGTAATTCTCAAGCAGAATCAGTGTGATACAGCACATGACAAGGAGTACCTTTTGAATTGGAGGTACTCTTTGCCCGATGTGCTTCTATACAGTTTCCATCTACATAATTTCACTTACAATGTACAGGTTGACTTGAGGCCACAGAAAATCACATTTGCTCAAGATGGTATGCAGTGGGATCAAACCTAGGAGCTTCTGGGTCTTGAAGTGAATTTCTGAACTATTGTTAATAGTCAGAATGAAATAATCTTTAAAAGCAATTGATTTAAGTAATTAAAACATTCTTATCATCATAATCATCCCCATAATTTTAACCCCCTACTGACATGGATGAAGTAGCTCTACAACACAATGTTTCAGTCATGAAAGGATTGAAAAAAATATTTTCATTTCCTTCTATGACATTATTTCTATAAAGAATTTGAAAAGAAAGGGAAAGAATTATTTAATTTTAAAAAAAGAAAAAAGAAAAGAAAAAGAATTTAAGCTAGTATTTGCAATATGATTTATCAAAATAATCTCATTAACATTTATTTAATTATATTTTAGATGAGATTTTAAATTATGAATAATTTGCTGTCAGCAGCTTGGGGAAGTGAGTAACACAGGACGGAAGTTGGTTTTGGGCAAATTGGGTTGATAAGGGTTAAAGACATGATGTAATGATATCCACAACCAGGTGAAAATTTTGTTCAACTATGAAAGATCTAATAAGAACAAATATGATGATGATTCCACTATTATATCCTAATGGCCAAAGTAAGTTTATCCCAAGAAAGGTATGATGGTGTTGATAATAAATTCTCAGCCTCTAATTCATTTGTATCATTACTTACACTATCACAAATAAATGGCATGAACATTATGAGTAATTTATGTATCAGTGGTTGCAGGCCTATTCAAAGAATAATTACACATCAGTTTATTAACAAACTACTTAGATTTCACACATATTCCTTCATATCACTTTCACTGCTATACTTTGATAACGTAAAAATTGCCAGTTAGAAGGAGGTATAAAGAGTGTAACTGTTCTTTATTCCTCTTTCTACTCATCAAACCATACTCTTTTTACTCTTTTACTTGTTTCAGTCATTTGACTGCGGCCATGCTTGTGCACCACCTTTAGTTGAGAAAATCGACCCCAGGACTTATTCTTTGTAAGCCTAGTACTTATTCTATCGGTCTCTTTTTGCTGAACCGCTAAGTTATGGGGATGTAAACACAACAGCATCGGTTGTCAAGCAATGGTGGGGGGACAAACACAGACATATAAATATATATATATATATATATATATATATATATATACACACACATACATATATACGACGGGCTTCTTTCAGTTTCTGTCTACTAAATCCACTTACAAGGCTTTGGTTGACCCGAGGCTATAGTAGAAGACACTTGCCCAAGGTGCCATGCAGTAGGACTGAACCCGGAACCATGTGGTTGGTAAGCAAACTACTTACCACACAGCCACTCCTGCGCCATGCCTTTGATTCTTTAAAAAAAAACAGGACATACTGATGTGATCCTAGAACACAAAAGAATATGTGATGGCCACAGGTTGGAGCGCTTTTGATCGTAATTCCATTTGATCAGAGTTGACTTGGGGCTAAAGAACAGTAATTTCTTTCTTTTTTAAATTTCTGCAGTTACGTAATAAAATAACAGTAAGAAGTTTGTTACTCACAAGATGTCAATTGTGTCAATGGTGCTGATTCTGTCTGTAGCTGATTTGTGTGAGAGTCTGATGATGGCTGAAAATATGACTGTAATAATGTCTGTGCATTCGCTGAACACTGGACAGATGGGGGTGCATTGAGTTGCGGATTGTCAAGTTTTGAAATTGAATTTGGCAAAGACAGTTTTAAGGGAGTGTGGAATTGGTCTGGAGGTGACACCTGAATTGGTAACATGTCAGACACATTGCTCACATGATGAAGAGGTGGGTTGGACTGTTGAGCAGGATTAAACTGAATATGACTATTAGGTTGACTTAATGATGGACTATTGTGGAGTGTTTGTTGCTGTTGTGGTTGCTGCTGTTGTGGTTGCTGTTGTTGCTGCTGCTGCTGTTGTTGTTGTTGCTGCTGTTGTTGTTGTTGTTGTTGTTGTTGTTGCTGTTGTTGTTGCTGTTGCAGCTGTTGCTGTATTTGTTGTTGTTGTTGTTGTTGTTGCAACTGTTGTTGTTGTTGATGCTGATGAAGCTGTTGTTGTTGATGAAGCTGCTGTTGTTGCTGTTGTAGCTGTTGTTGCTGCTGCTGTTGTTGTTGTTGTTGTTGTTGTTGTTGTTGTTGTTGCTGTTGTTGTTGTAGTAATGCAGTAGCAGCTTCATGATAGAGTGATTGTGATTGAAACTGGGGTGTAGAACTGTTTGTTAACATGGGCGTGGCTTTAACAGATGAAGATTCAACCATCTCTGCTGCAGACTGATAATCAGTTGAAGAATTGTTCAGTTGTTGATGTGAGGTGGCTGTTGTCTGTTGTAGTTGCTGTGCCTGGTTCTGGAAGTCCTCACTAGTGTGCATCTCCATTGCTGTGGCACCCATCGATGAAGATGACAGTAACTGGTCAGATGCCATGCGCGTAGAAGACAAAAAGGCATCAGCTGATGGCTGGAGCTGACTGGTGGTCTGGAAATTGTGATCTGATGATGACTGGGGAAGATTAGTGGACTGGAACGAAATATTTGAATGAATCTGCTGGGGGGACTGGACTGGGGAGTTTTGAAGAGAAGTCTGTGAATGAAAATGGCTAGAGGAATCAAGTTGGGAAGGAAAATTTTCAGATGGATGGCTCTGTTCATGAAAGGATGAAGGGAAAGCACACTTTGTGTCAGTAGTGGATTCTTGATCTGGAAAACTGGATGGTACTGGCACTACACCATTGGCTGAAGGGAACAGATTTGACAATATCAGTTCAGGTGGAACTTGTAATCCAGATGTCTGAGAGTTCTGTTGCAGCAACCGCAAAACGTCAGCTGCAATACAAAAGATGGAATCACAATAAAAAAAAACCTTCAGATAGTATAAAAAAATCAACCACAGCTCACACAGAGCCTCTCTACAGTTGTATGAACTACACATTTATGTTACCCTACTACAGAATAATATGTAATTTTTTACAAGACACTTTTAAGTAAGGTTAAGCTATTATGAACACAAACACACAAGGTTTTGATTTCAAAACTTTGATTCAGTAGTGCTGGTTAGTACAACTCAAGGATACATATGGTAATCAAACCATTAAAATTGAAAATATTATTCTTCCAAATGTAGCACAAAAATCTAAAGAGATTAGTCATGTTAATGCAGCAATAAAAGTTAGCTTAATAAAATTTTTTAGATTAATGCAAGCAGCTGAGATGAAAATTCTAATATTTTGAGCAGCAACTTACATTTTCAGGAAATAAGTTTGAATTTTAAAATGTTTTTTAAAGGACTCTAAATTTTCTAAGAAAATATCAGAATTTGGGCTTTTCTTTGGAGAATGAGTACTAGGTAAAGTATGAACATTCTGTTTATTTTTTTCTACATTAAACATTGATGTTATATAATTTATAAGATCTGCAATGTAGAGTTGGTTGTATGATATGCAATGTAGTAATGAGAGTAGGTAGTCCATAGATTGAATGTTTTGCTGATTACTGCAGAATAGACAAAACAGTGTAATAGTAAACACATTTTGTTCCATCAAAACTTTATTACTGCTTCCTGAGGCAAAATTATTACTTAGTTGCTCTAATCTTCTTAGTTTAAAGTGGTTGATTAAATTATTTAAGTAGTGATTATTGATTGATTGATTTTCTCATACAGAAAAAATAATAATACAAACAACAACAACAATAATAATAATACTACTACTACTACTACTAATAATAATAATAATAATAAAAATAATAATAATAATAATAATAATAATAATAATAATAATAATAATAATAATAATAATAATGATGAAGATTTAAAATTTTTCCATGAGGATGATAGATGAGGTGACATCACAGATTACAAGAAAAATGAAAGCTAGTTAATAGAAATGATCATGAGAGAAACAGCCATGAAAACACGATATAAATATGTAAGAAAACGTCCCAATACGGGGATACCCACCTGGGGCCAATGGACAAATGTTATATATCCTGGATTACTCTGACAACCAAGATATGTACTCTCTCACTCTCTCTCTCAGCTTCTGTCTTGGCTTACAAGCATATACTGAGAGTTCATTCATTCATATCATGTTCATCACCTTCACCCAACTTTTTGCAAATTTATTGGATGGTAGCATTTTTCTTTCTACCCTCAGGTTTCATTCCAAGTGAGGGAAGTGTTTCCCTTCAGATCTTTTAATATCTACCACCACACTACCAGACAAGAAAGGAAAGATGTCTGCCCTTCTGTGAGAAAGCAAGGTATGTAGGCTAATCTTCACATTAGACTTGGCTTATTCTAGATCCATCCAAAACACAATAGCTGTTCAATGTAATTCCACAAGCTAGTAATACTTGAGCACTGATTGAGTCTATATCTGCATTAGCTGATTCAGAAAATCTTGTTGATATCTGACAGAGAGTAAGAACTACTTAAGCAAAGTTGTAAGACTTCTACACACCACTTGCTATTAAGTGCTCCCATACAATCCCAGCAAGCTTCTAAGACATCATTCCTGTTTCCACTGACTCTGATGAGCAACATGTTCTCAAGAAGGTTTTTAGATGTCTGGTAAAATTTGGACATTCTGACTGAATCAGGCATAAATAAGCCACTAAATAGAAGGACCACCTTTTCTGTAGTTTATGTCCAGGATCACAGACTTACAACAGAAGGTTCAGTATGAATAGGTAATCCAAGCTTCTTAGCAGTGGGATCTTGAAAGTCCCCTCAAAATTCTTTTGTCTGTGATTTATTTAAACATTCTCAAGTGCTGATTTTACTAGAAATCCTTGGGTGGATGTCTTGATTAGGTACTTTGACATCCTATACTTCTATGTGTATATCTTTGTTGTTTTTCATGTTTGTAATTGTCTACATGATAATAGTTTAGCATGATCCTGTTTCCTCATCATTTGATGAAAAGTTGGAGAAAGGTAGACATTGGTTGATGCCAGTGTTTATTAGTTTCTGTGTGTGGTTTGTATCTTTGTTGTGAGGTGGACTCCTGTACTGTTTATTTCTCAGTGCTACAAATAATCCTCTTTGGAATCCTGACCACTGTTGCTATTGATTATGTAGTGTGAGCAACATTGCAGAACTTGCCTTATTTTGGCTTTAGCTGACAGTGTTCTTTTCTGCTGGTATATACCTACTTTACTATTACCTTCATGACTCACTGGTCCATACAAGTTGGGATAAGGGTATATTCCTACATGGGGCAGTAGAGTGCTTCTTGGCCGGCACTTCTGAGAGGAATTTCCTATTTATGACATGAGTGAAGAAATTCACATCAGCCCAGATGCACCTAGGAACTTCTTTTACTTTGCTTTTCTCCCTACCTGCTCTTCTCTATCATACGCCTGTACATAGAAATCTGCCTGGTCATCTGTGACATGATTTCTGAAGGAATTTCTCTTGAGACCCTTCTGCTATGTCACCAGACAAGCTCACTATTTCATTTTTGAGTGTTTTGAGTATTATTGTCATTATCTTTATAGCTGGTATGTCTTAATAGTAGCAGTGCTAGTAGTGGTGTTCTTGTTGGCAGGGATAGCAAAAGTTTTCTATGTTGGTACCATAGTTGTTAGTATTGTTATTACTGTCGGTAGCTGTTCTTGCATGCTGCTCGCCACTGTGAGGGACAAAAATATTCCCTACATTATAGCTGGTGTTAGTAGTAGTCATGTTGGTAGTATGATATTTGGAATTATTGGTAATGTTAGACATTGCAGCCGTTTCACTACTGAGCAATTGCGAATCTCAGATGTCATCATGTAGTTTGATGGCAAACTCCATCTCTTCTAGCTAGCTTTCTACCATAAGGCACTCACCTTTGTGGTTACCATCTGCATTTGCTAATCTCTCATCTGTAGCTATGACTGCAGTTATTTTTCTTTTTTTATATTATTTCTTGTTAAAGAAAGAATTTTGAATTATCTTAAAACAAAATACACCCACTTAACCCTTTAGCATTTAAACTGGCTATTTCTGGCCAAAATATTCTACCTGTTTTGTGTTGAAACTGACCAAATCTGGCCTCTCACACATATCCTAATGTCATTATATAAAATAAGCAATCATATCATTGAAATCTTGAAGTTACAAGATAATGCATGATTAATTCAAAAACAATGTGAATAAATAAGCATTACATTTGACAGAGTAATCTGAATGCTGAAGAGTTAAAGAACAAGCAAAGGGAAAAAATTATTTTTCATTTTTCTTGGTTAGTTCTATAACAAAACAATGACAGACATGCCAGTTGGTTAAAAACAACATTGATTAAAGAGAGTTTGAGCAGTAAGAGAATAAAGTGGCACTCAGACTGAGAGTATTGATAATAACTGTTTCTGATTTTGGCACAAGGCCAGCAATTCTTAAGGAGAAGGGGTTAGTCAATTCCATCGACTCTAGTACTTGACTGGTATTTTATTTTATCAATTGCAAAAGAATGAAAGGCAAAAGCTGAAGTTGACCTTAGAATGGAAGATATTTTTTTCCAATGTTCTAACAATTCTCAGAGCTTTCCACCTTTTTGGTAGTAGTAGTAGTAGTAGTAGTAGTAGTAGTAGTAGTAGTAGTAGTAGTAGTAATAATAATAACAATAATAATAATAATGATATGTGGCTGTCTTGTCTTAGCTAAGAATACACACATATGTACATACACATGCACACATATATATATATAAGCAAGACAGAGTTGAGGGCGTTTATACACTAGAAATTATGCCAGCATTATGAAATATCACCAGAAAAGAGGTGGATAAACAAACACCAGAATAGGTCTAAGAGACTGGATAAAGCATCCATTACTTGATGATATGCCAATCCACACAGATTGTTCAAGTCAGTCAGACATTATTATCAACAACCAGAAGAAGAGGAAGTCCAGTTTAATCAAAGTATCAGTCTCAACTAAAAGAATTTCAGAAATTATCTAAATATAAAATCATGTAACAGAGATAACTGGAATGTGAGGATCAAAAACAGGAAAAAAATATCCTTAAAATAATAATAGGTGCCTGGTGAATGATTTAAAAACATGCTGACAAACACATAACAGACAATAGTAACAATAACGCAACAAAATTGCACTTACTTATATTGTGACCAACAGGCATTGGCTGTAACTGGGGTGGTTCTACTTCCATTGGGGTTTCTGTTTTAGGGAGTGGTTCCACTGAAATGTTAGAAATGAAGAATAGTTTAAGGTGCCAAAGTAAAGAGATGTAAGAATATATAATCTAAGAGGGGCAAGGAAGAGAAAAATCAATGAGGTAATGAGCAACAGCCTATCATCTAAACAATAATAGAAAAAAAAATTTAATAATAATAATAATAACCATACTGTTTAGGAGAGTCTTCTTCAAGGAATGAATGTAAAAAAGTTGAAGGATTTTTTTCCATTTGCTCCCAACTTTTTGAGGGATAAAATTTAAAAAAAAGGTAATTAAATTCATTAAAAAATTTTCTTTTCAAAGATTTTGTTTTGGGAAAAAGAGAAAGTAAAAAGAAAAATGGAAATTGTGAGTTTTCTGAAGTATTTCTGAGTGATTTCTCTCACACTGAATCTCTCTCTCTCTCTCTCTCTCTTTATCTTATGTTTGTCTTTATATATTTTTAGTAAATGAACTTTGGTCAATGCAAATAAATTTAAATTAGTGTGAGCAATACATATATATGTGTGTGCACATATTTATGTGTGTGTGTGTGTGTGTGTGTGTGTGTGTGTGTGTGTGTGTGTGTGTGTGTGTGTGTGTGTGTACACTTACACACACACTATTTAATGTACATAAGATGGGACAAGCCAAGAAATTTCAAGGCAAAGAGTGAAGTATATGATTCACATACTGTCCATGGCTGGCAATGTTGTTACTAAAAGTTTCATTGATTAGTTAGATAATATCTTCAAGAGAAACATTTGTGACATAATCCAAAGTATTATCAGATGACCAATATATATATATATATATACACATATATAGGTCTTTTATGAAACCATTTTGGAAAATGTTTACTACTTCTCTTAACTGAGTGATAAATTTCTGAGCTAATCTCTCTATCTGTCTAGTATGTGTGTGTGTGTGTGTGGCAGGGGGCTACATTATATACAGGATAAGACCAAAGTTACAGCTACCATGCAGACTTGTTACTGCCTACACTTGTTTAAACCCCCACAACATTTCAACAGAAAATTGTTGAAATGATCAAGTATTTAAATATTTTGGGGAATATATAAGTCTCATCCTCCTCATCACTTTAATGTCCACTTTTCCATGCTGGCAAATGGCAAACAGAATTTGTTGAAACAGATTTTCTATGGCTAGATGTCCTACCTGTTGTCTATCCTAACCTATTTCCAAACTAAGCAATACTCCCCCATAGCTGAACATGTTCACACAGAAGATTTGAAACAAAAGACATCACTAATATGATGGTTACACTTGTTTAGAACTATCATGTAATGTTAATACAAGAAATACATAGATGTGTGTTGTGCATGTGTGAGCATATACAGGCACAGGTGTGCCTCTGTGGTTAAATAGTTTGCTTCTCAACTATGTGGTTTCAAGTTCAATCCCATTAAATGGCATGGCACCTTAGCAAGTGTCTTCTATTACAGCCTTGAATCAAACAAAGCCTTGTGAGTAGATTTAGTAGAAGGAAACTGAAAGAAACCTATATATACATACACATACGTATGCATGGGTGTATATGTTTTAGTTCCTCTCTGTTTTCACATTGCACAATAATTGTAAATGAATGCCATGTTCATACAAGTGGTGTCATTCATTTCCATTCTTCTGTAAAAACTTGTTTGGGCATAGAGTAATATCACCTTCTTTGGAAACATGTAAAGACCAACAACGGGAAGGGCATCTGGCCATAGAAAAATCTGCCTCAATGAATTTTGTCTAATCCATACACACATAGAAAAGTGGATATTAAAATGATAATGATGAATGAACAAACAAACGAACAAATGTACGTACGCACATACATAGGAATAAAAAGTTTTGGGTAGTTTACAGAGAAGTATATTGGTAATAAAGAACAATTCTTTTGTTTCATATGATTAACCTTTATTATTACTACCTATCTGTTTATCTATCTATCTATCTATCTATCTATACATACATA
>NC_068986.1:83919796-83923694 GCF_001194135.2 Octopus bimaculoides | reverse complement strand
TATATATATATATATATATATGTATACATGCATACACATTCATAAATAAAGTCTTTATAAAAGGATTCAATACTTTTAATAGAATCAAATTTATAATAGATATTGGGCTGAGGTAAGGTGATTTCAAGTTTTGCCTCCAGTTGTTTATTCACTCAGACTGGTTGAATAAACTGTTACAGGTAAAACTTGAAGTCCCATTCAACCCAATATACACACATGCATGCACACACACATTTTTCTTTTGCATACATACATATCTGTGAATATATTTAATGCATGTACACACACACACACAAAGATAATTCTTGGTCATGGAACTTTAAGCAAGATCAAGAAGAAAACTTGGACTATATTGTAATATTCATCTCTCTTTTGATTTTGTGACTCTTTTTTTTCTTCTTGTTACTCTCTCTCTCTTACTTCCTTCTCTCTTTCAGGCACAGTGAATCAAAATGAAGCGATTGTAAAAATTTCTTTGCTACCAGTTCAGGCTTGGGTGACTGAAAATTTAATAAACACTTCATTTGTTGTATATGTGTACATACAGTTACACAGACAAATTATCTTCTTAATGTACCCTGTCCCCCCCACACACACACACACATATTTGGATGCAAACACCAACAATCTTTTTCTTTCTCTCTCCCATGCTGTCACTCATACACACACAAAAAATATTAACATAAACACACAAAAGAAAGAATCTTAAAAAAAATAATAATTATCTAATATTTTCTTGACGTAAATATTCCACAAAGACTTTCCATTGTTTTCAAGACTTGTGGGGAAAGGAATGAAAAAAATAAAATTAATTTAGCAAGATAGGACACAAGGCCATAGCCATAATAGGTGAGAAGAAATGTGACAGATGTAATTATCTCATTTCTCCTTTCCTACAACTATTTCAATTTATTTGCTTCTGAAGTTGACTCTTCTGAACAATATGGAAACCAGAGAAGTTAAAAGATTTTAGGTGCATGTGTGTGTGTGTGTGTGTGTGTGTGTGTGTTGTGCACATGTGTATGTGTACATCTGTGTTAATTATACTTATGTATTGTACATTTGTACAGTACATAAGAATTTATGATGAAGAGCCTTTTAATATATGCTCAACACTAATCTTGTGTGTGTGTGTGTATGTGTGTGTGTTTGTGAGGGAGAAAGAGGGAGGGAGTAAGAGAATGCAAAATCTTGTATGCATATGTACAATGAATATATGAAAACTGACAAACATTGATCTATAGTGAACAACCCTAAGACCTTTCAAGAATGGTTTGCTTTTGAATGAAATTACGTGTATGCAGAAAGAAAAAATTGGCTCTGATAGGATTTGAACACAAAATGTAAAAGAACAAAATTAAATAATTTAAGATAATTAACCTTGTACTCAACAACTTAAGCCACTCCACAATCATATATATTTCACTATTCTAACTATTCCAGTGAAGGAACATCTACAGGGATCATTTGATATATATCTGAGAAAAGGCAACTAAATCTCCCTCAAGTTACACTCTACTGCTTTAAAAAAGAAAGGTCAACAACAAAATAGCTACTGGACAAACAATAACAGCCAACGACAGAGTTTCTAAGTAGCAACTTGAATTGTTCAACATAAGCAGCCAAATTGTCATTATGTTTTAATTAAGTCACTAAAAGTTAAAAGTTACACAATAGCCCGCTTCATTATAATAATTATATGGCTTATGTCTTGAAACATTAACTGAAACATTCAGTTAACCACAACCATGTCAAAGGTCAACTCATGCACACTTGACAAAGGACACTTAATGACAACGCCAATAATAACTTTTAAAAATATTTTGTAATTTAATGCTTGCCATAAACAAACAACCAGCAAGCAAAAGAAACCAATACACAGTTTTTGTGTAACCTGCTAAAGACAGCAGTGATATTTCCCTCAAATCACAGTTTATTGTATTTAAAGAAATGATACAGATCAGATAATTTTCTGCCAGATATAGAAAAGAGACAGGATGCTCCAATATCTTTGACTATACAACTGCTCAGTCAAGATTGACATGGGGCTAAACAACAACAATCGGGCACTGAAACACTGATTGGTGAGAGAGCCCAATGATCCCTTCTCCAGCTTGAAAGTCTGATACAAATTGAGAACAAATACTGTTAAGAACAAAGATAAGACAAGAAACTTTTGATTCAAATTGGTAGAACTGACACTTTTGCCTGACATTCTTCCAGTGAAGCCCCTCTATTATTAAACATTTTCTAACTGGCATGAAATACCTCAGCTTATAATACTTGCCCAGTGAAAACATTCAGTCTGCCTGTATCACCATGGAGCAGGTAATGTTTGTACACTGAACAATTTGCACCCTGTATATACTGAACCATCCTTTCTCTTCATATATATATATATATTATGGATATATTGTACACACACACTCACTCCCCTTATATAATGTTCTTACGTAACAACCAAATTACTTTAGTGCCACACCTTTAAGTCTAATAGTATCAATATCAAGAATCATAAATAAAGTAAAAGTAAGAGAACACAACTTCACCAAATTTGCAAGCAGACATCTCTGTTTAATCACAGCCACACCACACAATAAATGCCCATAGATACTTCAAATACTATGAGTATACACACATGTATTTTTATGTTTCTGTAGTGCATATGCCTGTGTGAAAAGCACATTGTTTTTATCTTTTTGTTTCTTTTTTTTTTTGTATCAAAAATAAATTAAAAAGGACTGATACAGGTTTGCAGTTGAAATATGCTAAGTCTGATGCAGTAATTGGGATAACAAACCCATATTTATTCTACATACTATGTGGTTTATCAATACAAATCCTTGACGAGTACAGTCCTCTTAATATGTGGCAGGCAACATACAACCTTCAGAAATGGGTTTGTAATCCCACTTACACCACAGTATACATGTGTGTGTGTGTGTGTGTGTGTGTGTGTGTGTGCGTGTGTGCGTGCGTGCGTGCACATATATGTATATGTGTCAAAAGAGGGAAAAAATCAAGTGAACAGAGAAACTAGCAAAGGATAGTTGCCAGGGAGTTTAGTTTGACTATTTAGTAGAATTGCTTCATTTACTTTACATGAACCAAGAGAAACTTAATAAATAAAAACTTAATCTATATAATTTAATTAGGATCAGATTTGTTTTTTAAGGAGCATAAAATAGCTTTTACATGAAAATCTGCAATAAAGAAAAAATAAATCATTCATATAAATTCAAAATATATAAAAATTTATTGTCACTAATAAACTAACTGCTCAATAATTTGCTGAGTGATTAGCTCAAAACTCTTTTGTTTAGTTAAATTTGAACATTCTAAACATGTTTAGTAATCTGTTTTAACACATTGCTTGAAAAGATCTAAGGTCTGAAAATAGAGTTGTTTAGGATATACTCATGTTAAATGTTATAAACAAACAACACTAGTTTCAAAGAAAAAAAAAGCAAAACAACTTAGCAAATATCACCAATTGGAGAAGAAAAAAAATGTAAATGGCTATTAGACTAAGCTTCTATCTATTAGCAAATGATGTCTCAGATGCTTTTTTTTTTTTTTGTTTATAAGAATAAAAGTGAAAAAGGAGGTTGTCTAGGTCACAACTGGTAAAATTCTTCATATTGATATTAAGTACTAATTGTTGTTTTACTATTGGAATGTTAAATTCAGTCTTCAGTAAGGATGTAAAGTTAATAAAAAAAAAAGGCTAAATCTTAAAAGAAAAGAAATTTTTCTACCTAAAACTTGGGGAAAAATAGCCTGTTACATTCAAAAGAGTTTTGGTAATAACTCAAGCAATGGATCTGAGTGAAAAACTTTTGTCTAATTAAATACTGGAAGATATTTTCATTTTAAATACAAATATATTTTGCTTGTT
>NC_068986.1:83915315-83919565 GCF_001194135.2 Octopus bimaculoides | reverse complement strand
AACAAATCAAAATATTCATAATGAGAATATTAGGAGTGAGATATTTTTTAGTGCGTAGAATGGTTCACAACCTGTCATGCTGCTCTGCCCAGTAGCAGCTCTCAACATGAACTTTGTCCATTAGAGTTAGGAATCAAGGACACTCTGGCAGCACGCTTGTGGCCGGTTGTGTAGGCTACATGGAAGATTGCAAACAATTAGCAAACCCCAGCCCCTCAGCGTCAGAAACAAATATATATGTAAAAAAATATTGTTAAAAAAAATAAACAACAATGAACATAACATAAAAATATATATATATATTTTATATATATATATATACATACACACACACACATATATATATAAATATATATATGTACATACATATATATATATATACATATATCACAGTTCTTATAGCATAGAGAAATACAGATAAGCAGGATTTTCAAAACACCCACAGATTAAATGTATTTTTATCAGATTCAAGAGGAAATGATAAGAATCACTATAGAAAAATGATCAAAATAGGAAATGTAGAGTATTTAAAACCTGCTTTCCGTACTATTCCATGCTTTTTGAGGTTTGAAGAACAAAAAATGTTTTTCTTACAGTACCTCCAGTTAGAATTGGAATCCCATGTCCTGCATGAAGCTTCATTTAAACTCAACCTCCTCAGAGCAATGAAGTTTATGGTAATTTGTTCGAATGGAAGCTTTTCAAAGCAAGAGCACGTCAGTTTTACCATCTATTTTCTCATCTGCCATTTTTGAGTGGAATTATATGGGTAAGGGATTTTGGGGTGTTTTCAGAGCATAGCATAACTTATATATTTAAGAAGACAGCAATAACTGAGTCCATCATTTAAATTCTACTTCTCTCATCACTGGCTTATTTCATTTTATACAGTATAAACCAGTAATTTCTAAACTCTCCACAAGCAATAGTTCCTGGCCAATAAGGATAATATAAACCTTACTTTTGATTATATAACTTCAATAAATAGAAAACTGACATGGTATCAAACCTTTAGACATGTGCATCATTTGTAAAATATAGAAGCATTTGGAAATATTGCAGTAAAATACAGTAGAAATGCACCACCTCTCTAACACAAAATAAATTAATAAATGCTCAGGCATATCAACATGCAGAAGATACTTGGGACATGATTTCATATTTCTGAACATAAAGAATACCTAGTCTATCTTCTGAATTTTTTAACTAATTACTAATTACTGAATCACTGTCTCAGTCATAACAGATCAAAAGACAAGATCAATACTATCCAATAGCATAGAAAAGCAATATGTTTAAAACCCATTGAAGTGATCTTAGAGTAAAGTTAGTCCTTTGCTTTGTTTATACAAGATTAGTAAGCAGTGAATAATCTTTTGGAAATAATTCTGAGTAGCTTGAAGTATGTTTAAGAGATTAACAGATGTAGAGAAGCAAAGACAAAAAGTTTACAGAAGAGCATGTATAAACTGGCAATTCCAGAGGAGTAAAATTTATTTACAATTGTAAAGTGCTGAGACAGCTACAATATTTGAGCCAAATATTGAAAGACAGTTGTGAAAATTTCATCTAAATCTGTAATATAGAACATAAAGTTAACAATAATAAAAGTTTGTAGAAGTTCTTCACTATTTTCATGTTCACACTGCCGAGTGGTATGCTTAACTTGGTATCATGTTGAATCAAATCACAAGTAACATTTAATTTATTTTAAAAGAGATAAAGCAATCTAGCGTTAAAAAACAAAAGTTGAACCTCCAGGAACAGGAGAGTGAATTCAGTCAAAAGTAAAGGATGTAATTTAAAAATATGCTCTGCTCCGAAAACAAAATACTACAATTTTGAGTCTTGAACAAGTAAATTTCAAATTGTAATTCAACAATCAAAATTGTTAAATCATTTTTACTTTAACCAAATATACTCACAGTTCACCTGTGATAAAATTTAAAATTATCAAAACACTATGATTTTAGAAAGTCATAAGAATAACTATACCATTGAAGAGAACTTGAAGGAGTCAAAATAGTTTATGTGGGAATAAGCAGCAACACATTTTTCAGTTACATATTTAGAAATCTCTCTGCTTACATAAACATAAAGACAGACATAGCTAGTAATATGTGTGTGCATATATATATATATATATATATACACACACACATATACACACACACATACATACACACACACAACATGCTATATACTTGTATACGCATGTGTATTTAAATATGAACAATTATATGTATTGTGTACATGTGCATGTCTGTCTATGTGTGCGTGTGTGTGTGTGTACTGTATGCATGTGAGTGTTTGCATGTGTATTTATATCTATACAGCATGAGTTAACTTATGTGAGCTACCATCACTTTTGTGTTCTTTATCTTCAGGCTGTGTTTATCTCCATGTAGTATAGAAAAACATGAGAACTATTTTATCTTTACAACATTCTATTTCCATCAAAGTGAAAAACTTATCCCCAGCAAATGCAAGTGTTTACCTTTAATTCTAATATTGTAGCCACTGAAAAAACAGACACAATATAATTGCTTGCAGATTTAAAGAAACAAAAAGAGTTAAATGTGATTAAGGGAACTTAACCTTTGTCAATGAAGTGGAATAATAGGGATAGAGATAGAAAATGGTAGTAAAGTAAACTAAAAAAGAAAGTAGAAGTATTTTAGTCAGATGAGGCTGAAGTTTCCTAGTTGTGTAATATGTGCTTTTTCAAATGTCTACATTTCCCAAATACCTTTGATCTAGAGCTTAAACACAAGTCTTGTATATGAAGGGTTTTGAGAATTTCATGCAACTAGAACCACATATATGCACAGATACCTGATATTCCTTCACCTGAAACTACTTTAGATGGCTTCACAACCTGAGAACATCACCATCCAAAATGGTCTTAAAGTCATCTAATGAGGTCTCCGTTTAGAAGGCTGTAATATCATTTGATAAAGGAACAAGGTACAATGAATTCATATAACAAGGCTGTAACTTTAAATACCATTACTCAAGGTCTCAAACATATACAATTGATCAATAAAGGAAAGAGTGTGATGAATGGAGGCCATGTTCATATTCTGTATACTACCTCATGTCTGTTAATTGGTGTGTGTTGTATGAGAGCCAACTAGATCATGTCTTTGCTCTCCAACGTTTAGATGTCACAAGACCTCGTGTCAGAATCTCACTGCTGCTTGCGCCATCTAGCGTTTAAACCCACTGTCAAGGGAGGTAACTGCACCCGCACTACCTTTTCTCCTTTCTCTTTCAACTTTTCTCCTAACATTAATCACATTATTTTCATCTTTTTTTTCTTTTCTATACCCGTCATCCTCTTCCTCCACAGTGATACACAAAAGGTATTTTCCTTCAACCACAGTTAACATCTTCATTTTACTTCAAGTTCAAACAAGTAGACTAATTTTTTGTTTCCTAGTGATATCAAATACCACAATTAAAGGAAATAACTTGCTTCTTCTGAGGATGATATGTTCAGCTTGACACAGGTGAAATTTTTTTTAAAAATGAGAGAAAAAAAAAACATTTCTCCAAAAGATATTGCATACTTTTTATATTGTGTGGAAATAAACAGGGCTAAAATACCAGAACTACAAAACTATTGGTGGCTGAAAAAACATGCTAATTTGTATTGCTTTATAAATACAAACACAGTACTTTTTGAATAATGCTATGTATTTTTAAGCATGGCATGGTATATATATATATATATATACATGTACGCACACACGCACACGCACTTATATACATATAGGCTTGTGGTGTGTGTGTGTGCGTGTATGTGTATATGTATATATGTGTGTGCGCATGAATGTGCATATCATATTTAATGTATATGCACTGTTGAAAAATATGATGCTCTGGTTATGTTTTTGTCTGGGAGAAAATATCTTCATAGACATGTTGTGTTAAAAACATCAGAGTGAGGAGAACATCATAGCAGCAGGGACTCATTAGAACAATAAATGTATTTCACTCAAGTTCGGGTTTATAAATCTCTACACGCGTTTGTCATTTGCTAAGATAAAATTCACGCTTTGATATATAGGAAACTGAATAAACTTTAACTGGTATGGTGGAAAGCTTACTGGGTGTAAAAAGCTCAGTGAATGCAGTTGAAACAGCATTAAATTACAATCACCATCTGTGAATCAGACTAAATGTATATATCCTGTTGAAGGGTATCTATATATATACATATATATATATATATATATATATATATA
>NC_068986.1:83912120-83915099 GCF_001194135.2 Octopus bimaculoides | reverse complement strand
CGTTTAATACATATGTTTCTGATCATTGCACAATAGACAAAAAAGGAAATTCATATCTTATGCAAGATCTTCCTCAGTTAAGACACTTCAAAACATTAGTTGTGTGTGTGTGTGTGTGTGTGTGTGTGTGTGTAGTATCTCACAGAAGTATGTACGCCCCTAAAAAATTTCAGTTATACTGCCATTATTCTGATAATATTAAAGGAAATCAAATGAAATTTATACTGAATAAAATATATTATACATGCAAATATTATACAAATTTGGAACACAAAACAATAAGTATTTTCAAAGATATGAAGGAAATCTTAATTTTCAAACATTTCAAAAATATGAACACCCTAAAGGAAATTTGCTATATTCAATATTTTACCTACATTTTTTACTAAATTGGGATAATGCTGATAATTTCAATTCTAATAAATTATTTCTCCTGGCTTTTTTTGCACCAGTCACTGTTATTGCATCTGCAGGATTTCTGATTTGTGTACTGTGGTGAAAATCTTCTTCATTGTGATTAAAAAGAAAAACAATTGTCTGAAGATTTGAAGACAATTATTTTTAATTTGCACAAGAATGGCATAGGGTACAAGTTAATTAGCAAATGAATACATATTAGCATAAACACAATTGCCAAAGTAATTCAGAAGCACAAATCTACTGGACAGCTAAGCAATAAACATTGTCCAGGTCATCCTTCTATTTTAATTGCACAAGATATTCGCCACATCCAATGTTGTGTGATGGACAACAGGCACTGTACTGCTTCATCTTTGGCCCAAGAAGTGTCTTGTGTTAGTAGAAAGAGTGTATCTGCCCAAACAGTTCCCCAAAGTTTGAAACAGTATGGTCTTCATGGATGCATAAATTAAGTCGTCTTTCTTTTTGCTGAAACCTATGTGAGTAAGGGAAAGGAGTTTTAGAATAAAATTCTTTTTCTGATGAGACTAAAATCAACTTGTTTGGGTCAGATGGTATTAAACAAGTATGGCATTGACCAGGTGAAGATAATCGCAACAAATGCACTGTACCTTCCGTGAAACACAGAGGCAGAAGTGTTATGCTTTGGGGACACATGACTGCAGCTGGTGAGGGAGGACTCACATTTATTGAGAGAACGATGGATTCAAGGCTTTATTGTGATATATTGCAGAAAACAATGTTGAAAAGCATAAAGGAACTAGGAAGACATATCATGTTCCAACATGATAATGACCCTGAACACACTTCAAAGATGACAACTAAGCTTTTATCAGATAAAAAAGTAAAGGTATTGCCTTGGCCTACCATGTCACCTGATTTAAGCCCATTTGTTGGGTGTTTTGAAAAGGAAGGTTGAGGAGAAAAAAACCCCACAATGTAACACAGTTGAAAGACATCAATCAGGATGAATGGAGGTTAATTTCATTGGTTATATGCGGAAATTTAGTTGACTCTATACCCAGAAGACTTAATGCAGTCATTTGAAAGCAAGGGTGGTCACACCAAATATTGAATAAAGCAATTAACCCTGTAAGGTGTACATATTTTTGTATCATTTGAAAACTAATATTTGAAAATGTTTATTGTTTTGTGTTCCAAATTTGTATAATGTTTAATGTTTGCATGTATAATAGATTTTATTCAGTATAAATTTTCGCTTGATTTCTTTTGATATTATCAGAGTAATGGCAATTTTACTGAAAATTTTTAGGGGTGTATATACTTCTGTGAGACACTGTATGTATATATATATATATATATATATATATATAAACATACACATACACTTTATTTGTGGGTTAACAAGGCAACCAATGGTTTCAAGTGAAGAGATCTTCACAATTGCTCAAGCATGCCTCATGGATGTGTTGGTACTTATCTACATTTTGGATGAAATCATTGGATGCCTTGATAACCCACAAATAAAGAATATTTATCCACCAATGCAGTGTTGAGCACTCATTCTAACTGTTTGATACACAAATATAAGTGTATATATATATATATATGCTCCAAGTGAAGAGTAAATTATATGATGCTTGTGTGCAAAGTGCAGTGCTACAAATTAGTGAGATATGAGCCCTGAATGTAGAGGATTTGCAAAGGCTAGAAAGAAATGAGATGAGCATGCTCTGCTGGATGTGTAATATCAGCATACATGAACAATGTGGTACAAATGACCTGAGAGGAAAGCTGAGAATAAGGGGAATCAGCTGTAGTTTGCAAGAGGGATAACTGTGTTTGTATGAATATGTGATGCATATGGATGATGACAGCAGCATAAGAAAGTGCTGAGTAATCAAAAAGGATGGTACTTGTGAAAGAGGAAACCTAAAAAGACATGGGAAAACTGATCTTAAGATACAGAACCTTGTAAAGGAGCTGACAAAGGACCACAATGATTGGCAAAATGTATTGGAGAAACCCACTCTTTTGAGGAAGCATGACAAAGATAACATTACCAAATAGAGTGGGAGTGGTGTTCTGTCTATACTAAACCATTGCTTGCTACTGTCTTTTGTTGTCTTGAGTTATTTCTACTGCATTCATCTACTGCCCCCCCCCCCCATCACTGTCTTCTTTTCTCAGCTAGGTAGATCTGTCATGGGACCGCAGAGTCATAAGGCCAGAGCATAATTCAGTTTTCATGCTATATAAGTTACTGAGATTACAACACTCCCTGTGAATAGGATGCTAGTCAGCTGCAGAGTAAATTTTCCATCTATTGCTGGAAATCCTTTACAGCTGAGTGAACTGGAGCAATGTGAAGTTATGTGTTGTGCTGAGGAATTCAAACTATAATAAGTGCAACACCCTGATCAATAGCCCATGTGTGCATGTGTGCATACGCACACACACACATATATATATATATATATATATAGAGAGAGAGAGAGATGAGTGTGTGTGTGTGATACACATATAGGTACATTAATGTATGTATAAATATATGTGACTGCACTTCAGTTAGATATTATGTATGTACAATATATATAT
>NC_068986.1:83908128-83909951 GCF_001194135.2 Octopus bimaculoides | reverse complement strand
TATTTTTTAAAATGTACCTTAATCCCCTGAGATTGCAGATAATATTTCTGAATCTCTTTGATTCTTTACATGTGCTGGCCTCCTGATAATTATTCGATATTAATTAATATCTGACTAATTACCAGATTTTATAATAATATATATATATATATATATATATATATTATATGAGTTGAATAAAGTTAAAACATGGTCTGGTCTTCACATTTTTTATTATGGTATTTAAAAAAAATATAAATTTTTTTACCATGTTGAAGTGTGTTGAACATTAACAAAAATATTTTGTGATGTTCATAAAGTTCAATTAGTGCTTTCATATGTTCGTAGTAATCATCAGATGTTAAAATGTATTTAACTGACAGTTGAGGGCACACATACCAGAGACGTAACCCACCCCTCCTACTTCATCTTTTTTTTTTTTTTTACAGAAACCCATGTTTTCAACTATGGAGATTCAAATTCTGAAAAAAAAAATTGGCAAAAATTGCAACTTCAAAATTTCAACTTTCTCCTCCACTCCCACATTTCTTCAGTTTTTGCTTTTTACAGAAATTTGTTTTGGCAAAATATGTGGAAAAGTACAGAGATTGATTCTAAAAAAAATTGTATGTAAAATTTCAATTATTCAAAAGGGAAAAAAAAACCCCAACTCCCTCTCCTCCTGAATCTATGGCCTTCAAGCAGGCTATCCACATGCTACAAATAACAGCCAAATCTCATACAAACTCTTTTTGGCACATACATACATACTCTGTTTCAAATGCCTTGCATTGTGCCTTGTAGATGATCCTACTGTTCATTTTTTTCTTTCTCTCTCCTTCCCATGTGAAGATATATGGATCAGTGGTGATAGTATCAGGCTCAAAATCATGAGTGAGTTCAATTCATGGAATGGGCTGTGTGTTGTGTTCTTGAGCAAGACACTTTACTTCACGTTGCTCCCGTTCACTCAGCTGTGGAAATGAGTTGTGACATTACTGGTGCCAAGCTGTATCGGCTTTTCCCTTGGATGACATTGGTGGCATGGAGGGGAACTTTCTAGGTGCAATCTTATGGTCATTCATGACCATAGGGGATCGTTACCCTTTTCCCCTACTAGATATTAGTAACCACACAGGTCCTTTAAAAAAAACCTGCACTTACTGCACCTCCTTCATATAGATCATTCCCTTGTCCACTGGTATGAAGCTGACCCCACCCCACAGTATCTGTAGTTCTGCAAGGTACATAGCAACCTCAATAGTCAGGTGGTATGAAAAAAAGCACCTAGCCCATGTTGTAAAGTGGCTGATGTTAGGAAGGGCATCTAACCATAAACAGGAAACTAAAACAGATATTGGAGCACAGTGCAGTCCTTGGACACATCAGATCCTGTCAAAATGTCCAGCACATGCCAGTAAGGAACATGGATGTTAGATGATGATGATGACGATGATTTATATATTTTTTGTGAAAATGTTCCTGAATATAACAACACAAAAATAACCACTGCAGAGTTAATGATGATGATAATGATGATAAAAGTGGTGATGACGTTAATTACTCTGTTGATGATGACAAGGCAATGATGAACATGATTATAAGCAATTTAGAATTGTTTTATATATCTTTGTATATATATATATATATATATATATGAAAGTTACAGATACAGAGAGGGTCATAGCCCAACTAATTAGGGAGCGAATCAATTTAGATGAGATGCAGTTTGGGTTCGTGCCAGGTAAAAGCACTACTGATGCCTTATTTCTAGTGAGACAGTTGCAAGAGAAATACCTAGCTAAGGATAAACCTCTGTACCTGGCTTTCGTTGACATGGAGAA
>NC_068986.1:83905580-83907065 GCF_001194135.2 Octopus bimaculoides | reverse complement strand
AGTACCGCCTGACTGGCTCCTGTAGGATTTTCGAGCGAGATCGTTGCCAGTGCCCCTGGACTGGCTTGTGCGGGTGGCACATAAAAGACACCATTTCGAGCGTGGCCGTTTTCGTGCGGGTGACACGTAAAAGCACCCACTACACTCTCTGAGTGGTTGGCGTTAGGAAGGGCATCCAGCTGTAGAAACTCTGCCAAATCAGACTGGAGCCTGGTGTTGCCATCCGGTTTCACCAGTCCTCAGTCAAATCGTCCAACCCATGCTAGCATGGAAAGCGGACGTTAAACGATGATGATGATATATGCATGCTTGTGTGTATGTATATAGATAGTAGAGTGATTACATATTTCTTTCATTATTTTATCGCTGTTTTTTTCACCCAACAAATTCCTATATAATGAAAACCTACACTATCTGAAGCATATATGTAGAAAATTTTGCCAAGAAACAAAGCCTGTCAATATGGGAGTTTTTTCAACCTCCTCCTCCCCGCCCCTAGGAAAAACTTTTTCAAAAAAAATTCCTGTATAATCGGCATCTACACCATATGAAGCGTATATCTTTTATCTTTCCTTTTATCTTTTATTTGTTTTGGTCATTTGACTGCGGCCATGTTGGAGCACTGCCTTTAGTTGAGCAAATCGACCCCAGAGCTTATTCTGTGTAAACCTAGTACTTATTCTATTGGTCTCTTTTACCGAACCGCTAAGTTACGGGGATGTAAACACACCAGCATCGGTTGTCAAGTGATGTTGGGAGGAGACAAACATGGACACACATATAGATATATATATACATATACGATGGACTTCTTCCAGTTTCCGTCTATCAAATCCACCCACAAGGCTTTGGTCGGCCCAAGGCTATAGTAGAAGACACTTGCCCAAGGTGCCACGCAGTGGGACTGAACCCAGAATCATGTGGTTGGTAAGCAAGCTACTTACCACACAGCCACTCCTATGCCTATGGTGAAAATTTTATTAAAAAATATAAATTTTTCTGAAAGTTAAAAGGAAACAAAGTTGATGGGGCACACTTGTGTAGGAATGCACAATGCAAGGCATTTGATACAGAGTATGTATGTATGTGCCAAAAAGATTTCTGTGAGATTTGGATGCTATTTCTAGTAAGTGGATAGCCTGCTTGAAGGCTATAGAATCGGGAGGGAAGGGGGTTGGAGTAGTTAAAAAAAAATTTTTTTTATATTTAAATTTTACAAACAATTTTTTTTTAGAATCCTAATCTCCATATTTTTCTACATATTTCACCAAAAAAAAATTCTGAAGAAAAGAGAAAAATGAAGAAATGGTGGGGGTGGAAATTGAAATTTTGAAGTTGCGATTTTTGTCAATTTTTTCCAGAATTGGAATCTTCATAGCTGAAAACGTGGGTTTCCATATAAAATTAAATAAATAAATAAAATAAAGTGGAAGTGAGTGGGTGCCATGTGCACCCGGTTGAGTTCTTGACAACTGTAGTAAAACA
>NC_068986.1:83903954-83905560 GCF_001194135.2 Octopus bimaculoides | reverse complement strand
TACATATTTCACCAAAAAAAAATTCTGAAGAAAAGAGAAAAATGAAGAAATGGTGGGGTGGAAATTGAAATTTTGAAGTTGCGATTTTTGTCAATTTTTTCCAGAATTGGAATCTTCATAGCTGAAAACGTGGGTTTCCATATAAAATTAAATAAATAAATAAAATAAAGTGGAAGTGAGTGGGTGCCATGTGCACCCGGTTGAGTTCTTGACAACTGTAGTAAAACAACTGTCTTCTTCCTTTTTGTACCTCTTAGAAGGCTCCAAGCTGAATTTTTGGAATATGGTTTTGACCAATCCACATGCAGCTTAAATGTCACAGTTTGTCAGGCATACTGATATTACTGGCATAGATCCTGCCTTCATTTTAACCAATTAGCTTGCAGTTTACATGTAATGGTTTTATGAGTGAGCAAACATTTTTAATATCATCAAAACAAATTTGCCAATCATGAAAGAAAGTGAAAAATTTAAAAACACAATAATTAATCAAACACTTATCTTAAGCAAAAGGCAACCACATAACCTAAAGAAACTAGCAAAAGGCAACCATGTAATCTAAAGAAACTATCAACAAAGGAAAAATTCAACATGAACAAACAGGATAAAACATTCACAGTATTCAAGTGTAATGATAACAGATGTGGATCGTGTCAAGACATGCATACTGGTAGATCCATTAGAACAAAAAATGGACAGATTTTTCACAAATGCAGATATGAACTGCAAAAGCAGAGATTTGATCTACTTCATTAAATGCCCAAATTGCAAGGAATTTGGCAAGACAGGGAATGCATTATCAGAATGCTTATGAGTCCACAGACAACAAATCTGGAACACTAATGCTTGCCAAATTCCATTGAGTGAACATATAGAAACGTGGTTAGAAATTGTTTCTGTCCAACCCATGCCAACATGGAAAGTGGACGTTAAACAACGACGATGATGATGATGATGACAAACTACATGACACAAGTGAGGTTGGAAGGAAGATAAAACAAAAACAGTTTATTAAAATGTTCAAAGCTGTTCTGAATGGAAATAACAACAATATAACAACCACTTAATGATGTGGATTAAAAAATTTCTTTAACATATGAATATAAAGAAATTACAGAAGACCCTCACCAACTGAAATAAAAACGATTGAAACCAACTAAGTTTGCTCACTCATAAAACCATTAGATGTAAACTGCAAGCTCATTGGTTAAAATAAAGGCGGGAACTATGCCAGTAATATTGGTATGCCTGGCAAACCATGACATTTAAACTGCATGCAGATTGGTCAAAACTGTATTCCAAAAATTTGGCTTGTCGAAGCCTTCTAAGAGGTACAAAAAGGAAGAAATCAGTCCTTTTAACCTCAGTTGTCAAGAACTCAACTGTCAGTTAAATACATTTTAACATCTGATGATTACTACGAACATATGAAAGCACTAATTGAACTTTATGAACATTACAAAATATTTTTTGTAATGTTTAGTATACTACAACATTGTAAAAAAATTTATATTTTTAAAAAATATCATAATAAAAAACGTGAAAACCAGACCATGTTTTAACTTTATTCAACTGATATATTATTCTATACACATTTACATAAATT
>NC_068986.1:83898679-83903753 GCF_001194135.2 Octopus bimaculoides | reverse complement strand
TATATATATATATATGCATATGTATATGTATGCATGTTGTCCTTAAAGAACCCTTATTTCAAGGACCTTTTGAGCAAGATCGGCTACTCGACCTGAAAAAAATTCTAATTGGGCCCCATCTGCAAAGTCATATGCTGTTTATTTTGATCTATATAGATGTGTTGTTGTGTGCATGTATATGTGTATATCTATCTATCTATCTACACACACACACACACAAAATGTATATATTGCAATGAATGCAATGCATACCTAAATTACATCACTGAATTCAAAATACATTTCAGCTTCTAAATCTTTCATTTTTATGAGGGACATAAAGAGAGTGTATATATTTCTATATGGATCTTACTTCAATTACATGGCTTTAACTTTTAACATTGCTTGCACTGGCTTAAATACTAAGCATTGCTCAAAATATGTATGTGTGTGTGTGTGTGTGAATTTCATATAATCTTCTAATTACGTGCACACAAGCACAATGGAGACATAGTTAAGACAGTTACTTTGAAATGCAGAATTCATTCCTGCTGTGTGTAACTGTAAGCTGGTGTCTTCTACTCCTGTTACAGACAGACCAATGCCTTATGAGCAAACTGACTTGACAGAAAGTTTAAGGGGAGGTAATGTGTGTGTGTGTGTGTGTGTGTGTGTGTGTGTGTGTGTGTGTGTGTGTGTGTGTGTGTGTACTTTAATGAATACAGGATTTAAATGTAAGCTACTGTTGGTTTCATACTCCAATAGCACAATAATCAGACAAGCGTGAATAACTCACATCCTGTGTTTATTGGAAAATATTTATCTCTTACCTCTTATTGAATGGAGAACTATTTTCGTTGATCCTATCAATAATAGAACAGTACACTCTGTGTGTTTGTGTGTGTGTGTGCATCTGTGTGATACACGTGTGTGAGTGTGTATGTATGTATGTATAAGCTATTCAAAGAAATAAATAAATAAAAGAGAGATGAGGGCCAAAGTTCAAGAAGCAAGAAAAAGAAAATAAAGTAATGAGAATTGAAAATATTGTCTTTGAAGGGACATTTTGAAGAGTTTGCCAAAGACTACAAAAATATAAATATTAAGACAATATTAGCAGCAGTTGTAGTAGTAGTGGTAGTAGTAGTAGTAGTAGTAGTAGTAGTAGTAGTAGTAGTAGTAGTAGTAGTAGTAGTAGTAATAATAATAATAATAATAATAATAATAATAATAATAATAATAGCTGAAGTAGTAATAATAATAATAATAATTACAAGAATGATATAAAAGTGTGAAAGCAGAAGTCTTATTGAAAGCTCTATTGATCCCCAAAAGCTGGTGAGTAAAATGTAAGATCAACAGTCACTCATGCAAATCATTTGAGAATTGGCTTTGGGAAGAATCAAAATTAAAAAATAAAAGGTAAGTGCAATGAATAGAGAGGTGGGAGAGATAGAGGAAAAAAATGTGAATTTTTACCCCAAATTAATGGAATTCCTGGTAAAAAATCCATTTCACATTGGGGGTGTCAACTAGAGCAAACAAGTGAAGAACAGAAAAATGCTAGCTAGCATGGCAGAAAGGAACAGGACTGAAGTTTATCTTTTATATTACAAGTTCGCACCATATATCTTTGTGTGTGTGTGCATGTGTGTGTGTGTGTGTGTGTGTGTGTGTGTGTGTGTGTGTGTGTGTGTGTGTGTGTGTGTGTGTGTGTGTGTGCATGAGTGTGTCTCTATCTATCTATCTATCAACATATATACACACATACATATATATAGTTAGTTTTAATCAGAAGTTACAAAGTGACTCAAGGGCTGAGAGTTTCATGCATTGTTCTCATATATTTGTATATATGCACACAGACAAACACACAAGAAACAGTGTATCCAAGTGTTAGAGACAGCTATGTGTTAAGTATTCCATCTTATCACCCTAAGGATTGATTGATTGATTGTTTTTGTTTTTCTGTGTTCACTATTCAGTAATTCTGATGAAGATACTTTCACCAAAATTATCCATTTTTTTCTCAGGTCTCTACAGAGGTCTACAGTTCATTGATGAGTAATTTGTTAACTTGCTGAGCCAGGATCAAATCCTTTCATGGACTACTGACAAGACAGTATTATAATACGTTCAAATTTTGGCAAAACACCAGCAGGAAAGAGTAAGGAGATTAAATCAACCCCAGTGCTCAGCTGGTAATTATCTTATTGATCCCAAAAAGATGAAAGGCAAAGTCGACCATGGCATAATTTCAACTCAGAATATAAAGAGAGATGAAATACTGCTAAACATTTCACCTGGCATGCTAATGATTCTGCCAGCTCACTGCCTTATAATACCTGTAATATTATAAGTAGAATGTTAAATGGTTGAGTAGATATGGTGTCAGACTGTTAGCTGAAAGGTTATGGATTTGAATCCATTTGAAGGGTTTTGACTGTTTCTGTGAAGAACACTTAATTTTCTAGTGGCTTCCTTTACCTATCATTGGAACTATAAGTCTGAAGTCATCAAAGAATGTTATCAATTATAGCTATATTTCTGGTAAGACAGCTGCAGGAAAAATACCTAGCCAAAGATAAACCTTTTTACTTGGCTTTTGTTGACATGGAGAAAGCCTTTGACAGGGTCCCCTGATCCTTGATCTGGTGGTCAATGAGGAAACTAGGGATAGATGAATGGTTAGTGAGAGCTGTGCAAGCCATGTACAGGGATGCTGTTAGAAAGGTGAGGGTTGGCAATAAGTACAGTGAAGAATTCTGGGTAAGGGTAGGGTCCACCAAGGATCAGTCCTCAGCCCCCTCTTATTCATCATAGTCCTCCAGGCAATAACAGAGGAATTCAAGACAGGATGCCCCAGGGAGCTCCTCTATGCTGATGACCTTGCTCTAATTGCTGAGTCACTATCAGACCAAGAGGAAAAGTTTCAGGTGTGGAAGCAAGGATTAGAATCGTAGGGCCTTAGAGTCAACCTAGCTAAAACCAAAGTCTTAATAAGTAGGAAGGCAGAGAAACCACAAATCCCTTCAGGTAGATGGCCCAGCTTAATCTGTAGAAAAGGTGTAGGTAGAAACTCCATAAGATGTACCCAGTGTAAGCTATGAACAAATAAGAGGTGCAGCAATATCAAAAGAAGGCTAACTGGGAAGATAGTTTTGTAAGTGGCAAATGCTCAGGTGCTATAAACACTGAAAAAGTGCAGAGAACAGCTTCTATCACATTCTAGGGAGAAAAACTATGAGTAGTTGATAGCTTCCATTACCTAGGGAACCAAGTCAGTTGGGGGGGGGACGCTCTGAAAGTGTAGCTGCTAGAATAACAATAGCCTACCTCTGCTGGTGACAAAGGGTCTCTCGCTTAGAGTAAAAAGTAGAAAGTATGACACATGTGTACGAACAACCATGCTGCATGGCAGTGAAACATGGGCCATGACTGCTGCGGACATATTTAAGCTTGCAAGGAATGAAACCAGAATTCTCAGCCGGTTATGTAATGTCAGTGTGCACACACAAGAAAGTGTAGCGCCCTGAGAGAAAAGTTGGATTTAAGAAGCATCAGATGTGGTGTGCAAGAGAGATGACTGCGCTGGTATGTTCATGTGTTGCGAATGAATGAGGATAGCTGTATGACAAAGTGTCACACCTTAGCAGTTGAGGGAACCTGTGGAAGAGGTAGACCCAGAAAGACCTGGGATGAGGTGGTGAAGCACGACCTTCGAACATTGGGCCTTAGCAAGACAATGACTAGTGACCAAGACCTTTGGAGATATGCTGTGCTTGAGAAGACCCGACAAGCCAAGTGAGACCATAACCAGTGGCCTATGCCAGTGGGTGCCAGCCCACTTATGAGTACCCCTCATTCGTTGGACAATAAACTTTGCTTGCAAGTAAAATCAGAATCAAAATCAAAATCGCTGACATAGCCAATGACAGTACCGCCTGATTGGCACTCGTGCCAGTGGAACATTAAAAGCATCATCCAACCATGATCGTTGTTACGGCTGCTGATTGGCTCCCATACTGGTGGCACATTAAAAGCACCATTTGAACGTGATTATTGCCAGCATTGCCTAAGTGGCACATGTACCAGTGGCATGTGAAAAAACAACATTTGAGCGTGGTCATTGCCAGTGCTGCCAGACTGGCTCCAGTGCAGGTAGCACGTAAAAAAACACCTTTTGAGTGTGGTTGTTGCCAGAACCGCCTCACTGGTCCTTGTGCCGGTGGCACATAAAAGCACCCACTACACTCTTGAAGTGGTTGGCGTTAGGAAGGGCTCTAGCTGTAGAAACTTTGCCGGATCAGATTGGAGCCTCGTGCAGCCTTCTGGCTCACCAGTCCTCAGTCAAACCGTCCAACCCATGCCAGCATGGAAAGCAGACGTTAAATGACAATGATGAGGATGATGATGATGATGATGATTGGGATCTTACTTGGTGGAAAGAATTTTGTGTTTCATCCACTTGGTGCTACAAGATTGGAACCAAATTGGTTCTTAAAATCTCTTTAGGCCTAGGGGATATTTACATTTTCAGAGATATTAATAAAACCACCCTAACCCTAACCCTAACCCTACACTCTCTGAGTGGTTGGCGTTAGGAAGGGCATCCAGCTGTAGAAACTCTACCAAATTAGATTGGAGCCTGGTGTTGCCATCCGGTTTCACCAGTCCTCAGTCAAATCGTCCAACCCATGCTAGCATGGAAAGCGGACGTTAAACGATGATGATGATGATGATGATGATCACAGAGTGAAGAAAGGAGACATATCAATGTATTTGTATGTATCTATATTTATAGATATTTATGTTGTTGTTGCTTAGTCCCTAGTAAAATCTGTGTAAGGATCTATTTGATCAAGAGTATTCTAATGGTGACCCCACCATCTCCTTTTTCATATTATTCTATATTTAGGTTTACGTTATCTGATATATGCTATCAGTTTTAAAACATTTTGAGAGAGCTGGTTGTCATTTCCAGCAAATCAAATGACAAGTAGTCTCTTTGGTAGGAAGAAAAGTAGATTGGTGTGTATATACATACACACAAATATAGCTATAGCTATATATATATATATATATATATATATAT
>NC_068986.1:83896457-83897872 GCF_001194135.2 Octopus bimaculoides | reverse complement strand
ACACACACACACACACACACACACACACACACACACACACACACACACACACACACACACACATGCATACATATATATATATATATATATAATTTGAAGGTAGTTTTATGAAGATTAGATCATGAAGTGTGGAAATATAATAATATTCACCATGGTAAATGAGGATTATTACATTTCCAAGATTTTAATTTACATGCTCAATGGAGCCTTCTTTGAATAGATGTAATTCAAATGAGATTTTTTTTCATATAAGTGTTCCTTATCTGTAGTACTGTGCCATCAATTTTTGTATGGGTATGCTTGTGGTGAAAGGTCTATAGAGAAGGATGTTTGTGGATGCATATACATGCACACATATCTGCACATGCAGATCAACAGTAGAGAATATACATCTAGTCAAGTTCCATTATTCAATTAAAATTGGCTAAAAAATTTCAGACTTCTTATTTAAGTTATCATTTAAACTCAAAGGTAGTGGAAGTTATTGAATAGTAACACAATTGAGACCAGCTACAGTTATACAGCCATTATAAAAGATATCATATCCAAATGACCTACTAATTCCAAGGAAGATAATACGAAGTATACTTGCAAAAAATAAGAGTTATGCTCCCCCAAGTAAAACTGCAATGGAAAAGCAATTATATAATCTATTAAAGTAAAGTCAAAGTAATAATAGTAGTAATTACATATCCACAAATCATTACATAGGAATGACTAAAGGAAGTTTCAAAAGCCACTACCTCAATTATGCTTCATCTCTAGGTCTTCTGAGCAATATATGGGAATTGAGAAACAAGGGAATTAACAATTTTAATATTATTCTGGATGTAGTAAACCAAAACAAACTATACACAAATGGTTCATTCTAACATATTCAACCTCTGTGTTTTAGCAAAGTTATTATATTTTTTTTAATTTTAAATAAACTCAGAAGTTACAATAGTTATTTAAATAAAAGGTCTGAAATTTGAACTAAATACCGACATACTAAAAAATTTCTCTTAGCTAATTTTCATCAAATGATTGAACCAAACTGATTGCATAATACTCTACTGTTGGTCTGTACCAGTGCACATATATGCATGTACATAAAAACCTGCTGCATGACACCATCTTCCAATGACATTTTACCATGCCCAAATGAAAATTGCCAACATGGTGCTTCAAATAAAAGAAAACAAAAATCACTTGACTAAAACAGCCTTCTAAAAGAAAACTTTTATTTGAATCACATCCATCTGACAAATGAATTATTTAGCATGACATTTAGTGTCATGAAAATGTATAAAATTTATCTAATATATATATATATATATATATATATTACACACAGACACACATGCTCATACATATACATATATATAATTTGATGGCATGAAACTCAATGCCCTTGAAGAACTGTACAATCATCA
>NC_068986.1:83891119-83896409 GCF_001194135.2 Octopus bimaculoides | reverse complement strand
ATATATATATATACACAAAGGTATGAATACACATAAAATACATTCAAACAAGAGAGAAAAATAGTAAAGTGCAATAATAAATTTGAGACTGAAACATTTATTATTACAATTGAATTTAACCTTTTGGTTCTTCAGATAGTGGGTTAACTGTGAACATACATTTATATACACATGATATGATGTAAAGTACCAATGAAATGTCACAAAATATTTGAAAAATAATTTTAAAAGTTGACTGGTTCTGGGAAATGCCTTGAGAGATCTATCATATAAAATTATGAATGGTGTGAAATAATTATTAAAAATGTAAAAGTGAAAAATATATGATCTCAACCACTGATCAAATTTTATGTTTATTTTGAAATATTTTGTGATATTCATCATATATAGATGCAATATTACAATGTATATAATTGTATGTTTATTATAACCTATAACTATCTGAATAAAAAGGTGAAACTCAAGAGTAATAGCAGTGAAGTTTCAGATTTTCAGTTTTAATTAAATACACATTTACACATCCACACTCTCAATTATTTATACTACATATATACACATAATGTGTATGCATGTCTATATATATGTGTGTGTATGTATGTATATGTGTGTTGTCTGATTGTGTATCTGTGCATGCATGTGTATGTAGATAGTAGTTATTATAATTAATATTTTCTAAGTAAAAGTTTTAATAAAAAGGAGAAGAAAATGTAAAAATTAAGGTCAGACAAGGTTAAAGTTCATAGTGTTTTGATAAAGTTTTTTTTTTTTTTCATTCTGAAAAGCAACATTTTTACTATACTTTTCTAGATGGACTGGCAGATGAAGAAAGTGATGATGGTAAGATATACAACATGCTGAAATCTAATGGTTTGTCAGACATGGTTCAAGTCACAAAGGTTTTGGTCATTTGGCGATTTAGAAAATGGGGCGACAAAGTGAAATAATACGTTTAAAAAAAATGTTTGGCTCAAGCAATCCTCTGTTTACATATACTACAAAGCTGGTTAACTTTTTCCTTGCACAAGAAATATTTTCTTCTTGTTAGGCTCGAAGCCAATTTTATGAAAGGGGAAGGGCATAGTCGATTGAATCGACCCCCAGTATATCACTGGTACTTATTTTATCAACCCTAGAAGGATGAAAGGCAAAGTGGACTCCGGTAGGAATTAAACTCAGCACTGCAAAGCACTGCATAGGATACAGCAAACCATCCGACCTGGTACTCTACTTGTCACAGACACCAAAACCGGTCTTTCCAAGTATAATACTAAGACTACTAATTAACAAAATGAGAAAAAAATGCCCGAAAATATGTATATATATGTGCTTATATGTATGTATCTATACTGTTATATATATATATATATATATATATATATATATATATATATATATATATATATATATACATACACATGTATGTATGTATGTATGTAAGTATGAAAATTCAAAAGAAGCTAGAGGCAACATTTTGACATAATCCTTCATTTGTTCAGTATTAGTGCTAAACTCTTACAGAAATTACTTAAACAGAGCTGATGAGAACTAAAACCTTTAAGTTTAACAAGTGTAAGTCGTTAATATGCTGAAAATACTGAAGTACTGAAAACAAGTAAATACCTGCTAAAAATGCTTATCCTTTCTATCAGTTTCAGATTTGTTTTTATCTTCTTCTCATCAGTATCAAATGGACGGGACAATATAACAGAAGTTATGAAGTATGCCATGCTACTTTCTAATATTTAAAGGAAGTTGATGACAATTTTTCAGTTTTTAACAAGCACTGTTATCCTTTTCAGGTTCCTTTCTCACCAACATTAGGACAGGTAGATAAAAAGAGATCAATGTTAAAGGGAAGTAAGTGAGTAAACCTAAAGGGAAGTAAGTGAGTCTTTAATTCTAACCGAAACAACCAGTAGCTGTTAGTGGAGGAGAGTATTAGAAGAAAGCTGAATATGAGAGAAACTGAAGAAATTAGTAACACAATGAAGATGAATAGAAATTCCTGAGACAAGAACATATGAAAAAGATACAACAAACAATTTTGTATGCTTGTTGATGTTCAGTAGCATTAAGTCTTAAAAGATATGTGTGTTGCTAAATATTGTACATGCTTGCATGTTTGCAACACATAATGAGGACCGGATCTTTTTGGAATCCAAAATATAAATATATTTAATAAATACAGAATTTTACTAAATAATGTTGATAAATTCTACAGTCTGGTTTATAGAAGAAAACTACCTAAATTTCAATAGCCACACATTATTAACACTTCAAAGTTTCTATCAACACTTCACAGAAATCAGAGGGACACCTTGATGCAGCTGTTCAGCCTGCTAGAAATAGCATCCAAATCTTCTTCAAATCATAAACATTTACACATTGGATAATGTGGCCCTAAATACACTAAGGCTATAGAAAAGAAAAAAAAGAAGACAATATGGTCAATACTGGAACATTTTTGACCACAGGTCTATTTGGTCAGGACTCTAGGACTCTCTTGGGACTAAACAATAACTATACTTCTCCATAAAATTTATCTTAGTGAGAGAGCATTTTCCTCTGCTCTTTACTTGAAATATACAATTCCTTCAAAACTTCTTCTGAAACAATGGCTTTCAATATTATGTACAGGGACTACATAATGAATCCATGCATTTAGGATGATTATATGAAGTTAGTAAATTAATGCGATAATATATTTGAAGCTGCAACACAGAAACTAATTGTAGAATACTGAATCGTTTGGAGCTCACATTTCTGATTTAAAATCCTAAATTAACCAAGTCAGCCATTAGTTGTGAATTAATAACATAACATCACATCAGCAATAAATGGCATATTTAATGGGCTTCTTGTGATGCAGGTAGGTCAGATTACACCTAGTTAAAAACAACTCAACATAATTCCACCTATATGAAGCCATATTATTATTATGCAGCTCTTTTCGGTGTATGTTTAATTTATGTCTATGCAATGCAAGTAAAAGTTATAAAGCTGCAGTATTGTTCTATTAAGTTGTTGCTGTGTCCAGCTGTTTGTTTATATCTCTTGAAAACAGTAGTAGACATGTCAAATGGAGAGGGAGTTATGTAGAACAATGCGGGTTCTAGCAGATCAAAGCATAAGTGATCAGTTGGTTCACTTGCTCTGCTTAATACCATTTAAGTTGTGCTAAAAATTTGTGTAAATCTAAAGCAGAAGTTATAATTCTGGATGACCATGTAAAATAAATTCACACTGTCAAGAGTAGGTCAATATTTTCTTTGCTTATCATAAATATAAACATTTTGAAAATTATTTCTTTAAAGTGACAGTAGGTTAAATAGAACTTGGACTAAAATATCCTAAATTTCTTGCCAACTCTTAATACTTAAATGTGAGAAAAAGTTTTCTTTTCAAATTCCAACATCAAGAAAGGAGAGGACTACAAATAACTTCACTATTTTCTGACTGGTCAAGTCACTATCATCAACTTAGAATGATTTTGTTCTATAATGGTCCTGACCTTGTATAGACATTAATTTCTAACTTAGAATTGTCAAAATAAATTACTACAGAACCAGTTGGCAGTTCAATTGAAGAAGAAAGGGTCCATGAAATCTGGATAATTAAACCACTTATCTATTTTGTGTTTGATAACACCACTTTATTCAATACTGGTACAAAGGAGGATCTTTCAAATTCCTTTTGTAGAAAACATGATATTGCCTTAGTGAGTTCTACTGTAATTCTTTAACATGCCTTTCCCTTTCCTTATACTTCTGGCCTAAGTCTGAAATTTCACTTAAGAGGTTTACTGGATACAGTTAAGGAAAAAAAATCTACACTGAAAGTAGGTTTGCTTGAGCCATTTTAGATCTAATGTAATTAGAGCAAGGGACAAAAAGAAAACATAAGAAAAGAAAATAAACTCAAAACAAAAACCAGCCTATGTCAAGTGCTGTCATGATAAGATTTTATAAGTTAACTATTACAATAGAAATTGCTGAAACTCTCTTGAAATGATGGTATCACTTATCAATGCGACAACACTCAACAAAGTGCCATCCTTAACACTGTAGCTGTATAGTTGGGAAGCTAAACAGGCAGATTGAGCACTTTCATGTTGGTAAGCAAGCAAATTATAAAGTGTGTCAAGGAGAATGCATTAGTAACAGCATGCAGAGCAAAGTTTGCGCTGGATGTCTGGAAAAACATTGCTGCACTGCATATATACATATGCATATATATGCATATATATATATATATATATATATATATATATATATATATATATATATACACATACATATATACGTACATCATAAATATATATATCACTTGCAGTCCAGATTCTCAAATTTTAGCTATAAATACCAACATGAAAACTCAGGAAAAATTTTTGTATAAAGTAGATTATTAAAAAAAATGTTTATATTACAATAATTATAGTAATGTCAATCTACATATTTGCAGATATTTTTTATGAGGAATATTTTTATAAATCTAACACATCATAACTAAAATATTAAAATTTTGCTTCAATATCTTTTTTTTATAAAAGAGCAGAAATCTTTTTAGTCCATTTTTCTTTTTTATAGAAAGCAAACAGAAACAAATGATTTAACTAAGACACCTAATAATCATTTTAAAAAAAATAAATTTATATATCATTAAATGTCTAAGAAATTTTAATTAACTAATGAAATTTGGCTTGATTATACAGCTAACTGTCTAACTTTAAGAGGAAATTTCAGCCACAGTGAGAAGAAGGCTAAAAGACTGGCAATAACTGGGAACACCAACAAAAACATAGAAAAAAGCTTATACTTACAAGGCTGATAGGTAAACTGGCGTGGCTCACCTCGCTTACCACAGCAACTGACCACCAAGTTCACTTCGACAGGCTTTGTGATATCCAAATTGAAGTACTCCGGGACTATACAGATCAAATGGGTCTGTAAAAGGGACACTATCACAGTAAATAATCACTTGAATAACAGTATCAGTTTCAACCCTTTGGATAAATAGCAGTGCATTTTAATTTCATGAAGAACAAACAATTATTATGCAGAAGTTTCGGCCTATGTCTAAATTTTTTAAGGGACTTATAAGTGCTGATAAAAATGACAGAATTAATAATAATAATAATAATAATAGTAATTTCTTTATTATTTCCACCCTGTGCATATGTATGCATGTATAGATAAAGATATATGCATACACACACACACACATATATATATATATACAAACACACAGATATATACATACATACATATATATATATATATATATATATATA
>NC_068986.1:83883952-83891027 GCF_001194135.2 Octopus bimaculoides | reverse complement strand
TAACAGAAAGGGAGGAATTTTGATTATCCCTACATGGTGAGTTATAATATATAAAAAGAAAAATCAAAGAAGGAAAATGCTCATACTTTACATAGTTTTAATATATTTTTTAATATATTCTATATTATGTTTGTTGACTGGTTTCGCTTTCATTAATCATGGCATTAAAATTATTTTAATTACATATTTTCTTAAAAATAATTTTTTTGTCCATGTTTTGTGTGGAGTTTATGAATGAACTCCACACATGCTGTGCTTATGAAGCCCTGTCGAACCAAGCGAAGTTGTAGTCGTGGCCAATGCCAGTGCCATCTGACTGGCACCCATGCCAGTAGCATGTAAAAAGCACCATTCTAGCATTGGGCCTCATGAAGGCAGTGATGTCAAGCCAAGTGAGATCATAGTTGTGGCCAATGCCAATGTCACATAACTGGCCCGTTGAAAGCATCCTTCAATAATTGGGCGATATGCTGTGCTTGTGAAAATCTGTTGAACCAAGTGAAATCGTATTTGTGGCTGGTGGTATGTAAAAAGCACCATTTGAGCATTGGGCCTCATGGAGGCAGTGACAAGTGACCAAGACCTTTGGCTATATACCATGCTTGTGTAGACCTGTCAAACCAAGTGAGACTGTAGTCGTGGCAGATGGCAGTGTCAGGTCATTGGCACCCATGCCTGTGGCACATAAAAACCATCCACTACACATTTGGAGTGGTTGGCATTAGGAAGGGCATTCAGCTATAGAAACCTTGCCAAATCAGATTGGAACCTGGTGCAGCCCCTCGGCTTACCAGTTTTCAGCCAAACCGTCCAACCCATGAAAAGCAGATGTTATATTATGATGATGATGGTATAGGTACATACATACACATATATATATATATAAGAGCTTGTTAAAATTTGATATAAATTATATTAAAACAAAGTAACAAAAAAATATAATTAAAAAATATGAAAAACATTTAGCGTAAATTATCCATACATATATGTGAAAAAGCCTCTAGCTAGGATGGCTTAAAGTATCTCATGAATCAGCCTACTTGCTATTCAAATTTGCTTCATCATGAACAAGTCTATAAGTAGTTTGGGAGTGAGTGGGTAGAAAGAGGCTCACATCCTGCTGAAATCTCCAGTACATATAGCAATAAACTCTTCATATGATTTTCACCAGCAATCTCTTAAGTATCTTCAATACTTTGCTCTCATTTCTTCATAAATAAGTATCTTCTTGATTTCATTTTCTCTTGCAATTTGATTAAAAAGTTCATCAAGTCCTTTTTAAATGTCCTCAGTACTGTGAACTTCATGGTTTCTGATGGAGAGGTGGGTTTCTTAGTTTTGATTTCTTCAATGACTGAAGTGAACCAACAATTTGCCATCTCTACTTGATCTTCCTATCGACTTCATTGATGGAGGAAAGAGAACAGGACACAACTGGTTGTGACTAGTATTCTACTTTCGGTTCTTGGAGGTATACTGAAGGTGCAACTGGTGGTCATTTGGTTAATAGCAGTCACTGGAACCAGCTATTGTTGGTTCTACTGATTTCATTTCTTATACTTCTCTAGTTACTCATGGCAGAAAGCACTCAAGTGGTTATTGCTATATGTGTAACAACTGGTTTTCAGGCTTTGCACTGTCTGTCTCATGACTATTCTTTCTGCACCCATGATGGTTCACAGCTCCACAACTGCTACATGGTTTTCTACAGTCATTTTCAGTAATATCCTTTAACGGTGATTCGTATAATGCCTCACTAGTTTCTAGGCCGGTGTATTGTGTACACACACACACACACACACACATATATACATTGCCTTACACTCCATTTTGAATATCATGTATTTCATTCCATAATGTCTTCCTTGGCTATGTGGAAGATATGTTATTCCACACATTAAGCAGTATTGCCTGCAATTATTTTTTCAGAAGCATGAGCAAAAACAATGTCTTCTGAGATGCAGAGAAGTTATTTTCTAATTTCTGTGCTATTTGATGACAGACATAAGCATGGATGCACCATACCTTGCCACACAACTCTGCAAGGCAAACTTCTATTCCACCAGATAATTCATATCTCGGGTTAATCTGTTGGTGGTAGCACCAGTTAAATATGGAAGGCTGCAAATGTTTCCCTTGTTTCTCAATTCAACTCTTCAGGGATCCCTTTGCTTGGTAAAATGTATAGTGTGTGTGTATATATCATCATAATCAATGTTGTTTTTATTGTAAGAATAGTTTAAATTGTTCAAAATCATCCTAATCCTTTTCTCACTGGCCTCAACGAACCATACATAAAATACAAAATGTATCATACAAAACATGTGGAGCTGTACACGTATATAATAAACAAGAAGTTGGGAATATGATATTTTAAAACAGGGTAAAAATTTAGTATACAAAACAATAGAGGTGGCCCATCCGGAAATGTGTGGGAAGCAGCCATTTAGGTAGGATTAAGAAACATTGTAATTTCAACAAGTCTGTAACTTAGGTTCTGTGAATCTGCCTAAGAACATCTTTGATGTTAGCAAAACTATACAGTTTATTACATCCTTAAAGTGGTACTCTACAGTTCTTGCTAGATTGTTCAGAGGCTTTTCACCAACCTTCTACCAGTTTGTGATCAGATATACATACTTATCCCCTATTTCTTCCTCAACAAGCATTAACATTTCTCTTGTTTCTTAGCTTCTTCCTTGGCAGATTCATTAGGTCCAGGTTTTCAGTTTGGAGAGCTATAAAGTCCAAGTTCCCCAGGAAAAGGGACTGGGGCTTTTCACGAGAGACTTTGAGTATCCTACTTGCCTTTAGTTTGGGCTTATTCTTTTTTTGATTCTGGTGGTCTTGCTTCTTTTACTTCCCTGATGGTTTCCCTTACATTTCTTCAGATTCCATCTTCTCACCATAGCTGCAAGATGGTGAAGGAGAACAGCTGCTTGGAGTCTCTGCAGGAATAAAGTGCCTGAGTCATGCCTGCCTTCTTGCTTCATCTTCAGTGTTAAAATAATAGGCATGCACTTCCTGCTCCTGTTGAGGGAGCATATATCCTATCATACACAGATCCATAATTCCCTCCAGCTTCTCTTTCAAGGGTATATGGAATTGCTCTTAATTTTTTTGAAAACAGATGCAAGGCTAGCAATAGATATATTGTTGCTTTTCAATGTAGTTCAAATTTGTATTTTCACCACTTTTTCTTTTGTGCTCTTCAAATTGTAGTTGTTTGTGCTTATTAACAGTGTTTGACTGACAGTTTTTTTTTCTGTTTTTCTTTCTTCAATAGGGAGAGGGGAGGTTATATTTATTGCTACCACCATTGTGGTTAAGATCTCTTCTTTGTTGCCACAGTGGAAGCCATACTAAACCATTAGTGAATAAAACAAAATGGATGTTTGCAAAAATAGATATTTACAATAAGATATCTAGAAACAAACCTCCTTTTACAACCCAGGTAATGGAGTGGATGTTTAAATATTGCAATGCTCTTTGTTGTTGAAAAAAAGAAAGAATATGTTTCCATTATGTAATTTGGAAGAAATCACCTAAATAGAGCTCTGTAAAGAAAGATGCCCACAGCAAACAACAATAACAATAATATTAATTATCTATGATTAGCTGTAAATGTACTGTTAAAGAGTACAAAGGCAGGCATAATAGCACCTGTGTATTAAAAGTGAATCTCTAGAATCACCTAAATAATGAATCCCACTTACATTGTGTATATATTATACCTTACAGTGTATAAATATTGGTTCATCCCATAAATAATGAGGTCTTTTTATACTTCTTTTATTTTTCTAAAATATACTCTCTTTCATCTATCTGGTAGATTTGCAAGGCCCCTCTTCCAAAATTCACTTGTCGTGATGAAAAATATTCCTCCAGTACTATTCTGACATCATCTACAGAATTCATATTTTTTCAGCTCAAATGGTTTTCAAGATTGCAGAATAAATGATAATCAGATGAGACAATGTCCAGTTAATATGGTGGGTGGGGCATCGTTTCCCATTCAAACTGTTCCAGCTTTTGGAATGTCATCCTTGCTGTATGTGGCCAAGAATTATCCTGATGGAAGAACACCTTTCGTCTTGAAACCAAAGACAGTTGTTTTTCTTCTAGTGCTTACTTAAGCCGCACAAGCTGCTCACAGTAGATCTTCTTTGTTATCATTTGGTTTGGGTTTAAAAGTTCTAAATGGACTAAACATTTCATATCCCACCAATCAGATAATAACACCTTATGTGGGTGAAGACCTTCTTTAACCCTGGGGTGCTGGTGTTTCTCCTTTCCCTACCCACTGTCTTTGGTGCTTGACATTTTTATAGAGAACCCATTTCTCGTCACCAGTCGCTATTTGGTCCAAAAAAGGTTCATTTGTGAGAGGTGACAGCAAAGAAGAGCACACATTCACTCTCTGCAAGTGATTAGACTCAGAAAGTTTGTGAGGAACCCACTGACCTAATTTGCAAACTTTTCCAATGGCATGCAGGTGTCGATGAATGGTTGAATGACTAAATCCAAGCTTCTCTGCTAGTTCCTCAACAGTTACGACGGGATTTTGTTCCACCAGGGTTTGCAGGACATCATTGTCAAGTTCTACAGATCTTCCAGGGCAAGGCACATCTTCCAGGCTGTAGTTTCTGGCTTGGAATTTCTGGAACCACCGTTGACACTGGCTTATGTTTATTGTCTGATCTCCATATACTGCATTAATATTCCTTGCACTTTCTGTTGTGTTGTTGCCTTTATTGAACTAATAAAGCAAAATGTGCTGAATATGCTCTTTTGTTATATCCATTATAGCTTTGCAAAAATAACTGCTAAAATCGAACTGCACTCTTCAAAACTTGCACTAAGAATAAGGACAAGGTAAAACTACTACCTGTTTTTAAAGCAAGTTGATGCAGGTAGTTTATCCCATCCAACTCCAACTTTTAGTTCATACAATTGAAAATACCACATTATTTATGGGATAACCCAATACACACACACACACACACACACACACACATACACACAAACATCATCAGACTAAAACTGTCTGCTCCAATAACAATGCTATTGAATAAGAAATACACCATCTCAAAAGGTGGCATTGTAGAAATATAAATACCCACTGCAAAACCTAACAACTGTATTCAACCAAACTGTTATGGTAAAGGTAAGACCAAACCCCATTGTGATCCTACCCTATTGCAAGGACCAAGCTGAGAAGATGCTATCCTTCCTAATCTGACTATGTCATATATATATAAAAAATCAGGATGGGCAGACTATGTATTGTATGAAAATGGAATTCATATACCACTATGACTAACATTTTCATTATAAACAAAAATCCACAAAGGAAATTACATGAAGATAAAAGAAGACAGAGTGTGTGTGTATGCATGTGTGCATGCATACATGCATGCATACATACGTACATACATACAAACATACATACTTTCATGCATGCATGTATGTATACATGCATAAACACACATTCTGTCTCCTTTAAAAACAATTATATAACTAATTCTTGTCCAATAAAATATAAAATAATATAAATTTTTAATTTTAAAGTTCCTTATGCAAAGCACATCAGCTACAGCTGATCATCTAGTTAATGGGTTGGGTTGATTTCTCTGTCCATGGAATTGCAGTGTGTTTATAGTCAAGATACTTAGCTGCAAAGAGGGAATATGGTAGCATTTATTATTGTAAACAATTGGAGCTTTTTGTAATGCACAAGTTTCTTTAAGATTGCAATACTTATTAAAATCTTTACATGAGTGTTTCAAAAAGGGTTCTTTAGGATCAAAATACTAATAAATAGGACATCACTTTAGATATATAAAAAAGTTCTGGAAATGAGAATGGTGTTTCATCTTCTAAGAACTTACATTACTTGTTGGAAATCCTTTTCATAAAGAGAACCAAAAGGAAAAAGAATAAACGAATTAAAAACAAAAAATTATAATCAGTTATCATTATTATTCTTAATACTATTTCCAATACCAAAAATTAATTCTATATAGATTATAAATTCTATTATCAAGACATATAGATAAAATAGTAAAACAAATAAAAAGTTAAGCATATGTTATTCAGAATGAAAAAGTATTATATTAAAAGTCAAAAATGAAAACTTGAAGATAAATATATAATTGAAATTAGAAACTTACAGGTTGAAAATAATCTTTCTCTATTTCTGCTTCTTTCTCCCATATGACTTTGCTTTCATCGACTGTTTCACGAAAGTAAACCTTGGTTCCTTTCATAAAATTCTTCCCAATTATAAACAAGTCTTTTCCACCTTTCACAGTACATGATGTTAAACTCAGTCGTGACACTTCAGGCTGTCCAACTGGTTGGGCTGAAGTAGTTGTAAAAGAAAGAGAGGAATAATAAAGATTGCAAATGCTTGGTTGATTTTCAAACATTTACCTTTTATTTAACATATTTAAAAAATTTGAACATCTGTTGACCCTATAACAAGCAAACATTACTCCCTATATAACAGCAATAAAAAAACACTTAAAGCAGTGTACAAACCACTACACACACTAAAAAAAATCCTCCAAACAAGAAATGATTGTCTACTTGATAAGCAAGAATTTGCTCATGAATACAATATAAATCAGTGTATTAAATACATGTATGTGTACTCTTGTGTCAGGTCTTTGATATTGCAAAAACTCTGGCCAACTGAACTTGTTGCTTTGATATAACCTGCAGGTTAGCCTAAATATAAGAATGGAGTGTTGAGAAAGGAAGAGAGGAGTCATCATCATCATTGTTTAACATCTGTCTTCCATGCTAGCATGGAAAAGAAATGTGAAGGTGAGTATTAAGAGAGCTATTGAGAAAGATAGAAGTAGTAAGAGGAGATTTCAAAAGTGGTGGGCTGCATTGAGACAGAAGTAATTAGGAGGGGGCACAGAAAAATAAACCAAGATAACAGAGACATGGGAGATGGAGTATGTTTAACATAGAAAAAGGAGAGAGTGAGTGAAAGAGAGAGAGAGAGAGAGAGAGAGAGAGAGAGAGAGAGAGAGAGAGAGAGAGAGAGAGAGAGAGAGAGAGA
>NC_068986.1:83880872-83883741 GCF_001194135.2 Octopus bimaculoides | reverse complement strand
AGAGAGAGAGAAAGAGAGAGAGAGAAAGAGAGAGAGAGAAAGAGAGAGAGAGAAAGAGAGAGAGAGAAAGAGAGAGAGAGAGAGAGAGAGAAATTGAAACTAAAGTGATATGACTAAATGAGATTTGAATCAATCACAAACCAGCTCTATCTGTGCAGCAGGTGGTAGGGAAACAGCTTAGAGTCCTTCAAGCTAGAAAGAAAGACTTGATTCTGTGAATGGTAAAAGAAAAAAAAAACTTACTGCAAACAATAGGGGAAGAGGTGACTTGAAGTATCTGTTGCACACCATCAGATCTTGTAAAAATTGTTCTGAATACCATTCGAGCGCGAGTGCTTCGCTTCTTAGTCTTAGCCACACCAATTCTTTGTTCGACATCAGCATTTCTCAACTTCAAAATTCCAACGCAATCAATACTGACAAATAGTAAAGAAGATTACAATTATAATTGGAAAGACTTATTAGTGAAAAAGAAAGGAAGTGTTGTCTGAAATAAGTGTATTAAATATAGAAACCAAATCTCAAGTCAGTCTCTAACATACATATCCATTTATTTACAGAAAAAGAATAAAGCAAGAACAAAGACATTTGGGGGAAAAAATGTATGTGTGTGTGTTATATATAGATTAGAAAAATGGATAGAGGGAGAATGACAGAGTAGGAATAGGTATAGGTAGATTGTGAGACAATCTGTCAAGCAATGAGAGTAAAATAAAGAGAGAAATGGAAAAAAGAAAAGAGGAAGGGGAGAAAAAAACACAGTTCAGAAAGAAGATAAAGCTCACAATAGCCAGGAGGAATTAGAGAGGCAATGTGATTAAATAACAAGTATATAGAAAGTAACAAAATGATAGGAAGAATGGCAGAGGGAGAGAGATTTGTGTGTGGTAGTAAAGATGTTGGGCAATGAAACAGTGGAGGCAGATTTGATTTAGAGAAAAGAAATAGAAGGCTGTGTGTGTGTATGCACATGTGCGCACATGCACACACACATTGCAAAACTAAAAAACACTATAATTTTTATGATGATGATGATGATGATGATGATGATGATGATGATGATGATGAAATAATAATAATAATAATAATAATAATAATAATAATAATAATAATAATGATGATGATGATAATAATAATAATAGTTTCAAATTTTGGCACAAAGCCAGCAATTTTGGGGGTGGAGGTAAGTTGATTACATTGACCCCAGAGCTCAACTGGTACTCATTTTATTGACCCTGAAAGGATGACAGGCAGAGTTGGCCTCAGCAGAATTTGAACTCAGAACAAAATGCTTAGCAGCATTTTGCCTGGTGTGCTGGAATCCCTCTTATTATAGACACAAGTTCTGAAATTTTGAGCAATGGGGATAGTTAGTTGTATTGACTCCAGTGCTTGACTGGTACTTAATTTATTGACACCAAAAGGATGGAAGGTAAAGTTGACCTCAGCTTCATTTGAACTCAAAATATGAATGAAATGCTGCTATACATTTTGTCCAGTGTGCTAATGATTCTGCCAGCTAACTGCCTTAATAATAACATTGGAGAATGAGAACAGTAAATGTTGTGCCTATGATAATTGGTGCATTGGGAACAGTAAGCAAATGGCTGAAGCAGATTGAAATAGAATGCTCAGTGGATCTCCTACAGAAAGTGTGTCTCTCAGGGACAGCAAGGATTATCAGAAGGGTTCTAAGCACTTGAAAGAATGCTGAAAACTTTTGGATACCTAAGGTTACAGGTAGTAATCAGCTACATCTTGAAGTATTCAAGATGTGGAGCATGAAGGTGAAAACAATACCAGTAATAATTGGAACATTGAGCATGATTCAAAAACATATGAACAAAAACATAGAAATTATACCTGACACTACACACTATCCAAAAAATTAACCATGCTAGGAACAGCCCACATCCTATCAATTCAATAATACAAACTAAATAAAACAACCACAAGCACAAAACACACTCTAAACAGCAAATATCCAATGAAATAAACTACCACTAGAAAGCTGGGTACCCAATGCATTACATGCACAACACATAATACAAACACAAATACAACAAAAGACTGCACTATATCTAAAACTGAAACAGAAACTGAAACTCAATGCTGTACACACCCCAACACAGGTATAGCAGGTGATGCAGCAGAAATTTGCCTGAAACTAACATTTACTGAACATCACCATCATCGTTTAACATCCGCTTTCCATGCTGGCATGGGATTGGAGGATTTGACTGAAGACTGTCGAACCAGATGGCTGCACCAGGCTCCAATCTGATCTGGCAGAGTTTCTACAGCTGGATGCCCTTCCTAACGCCAACCACTCCGAGAGTGTAGTGGTTGCTTTTACGTGCCACTAACACAAGAGCCAGTCAGGTAGTACTGGCAACAGCCATGCTCAAATGGTGTTTTCATGTGCTACCTGCACATGAGCCAGTCCAGCGGCACTGGCAAGAACTTCGCTTGAATATTTTTCACGTGCCAGTAAGGCAACACTGATAACAATCCCGCTCGAATGGTGCCTTTTACATACCACTGGCACGGAAGCCAGTCAGCTGCTCTGGCAACGATCACGCTTGGATGGTGTTCTTAGTGCTCCACTAGCACAGATGCCAGTCATGCGGTGCTGTCATTGAATTTGTTTTCAATTTTGATTTCACTTGCCTCAACAGGTCTTCGCAAGCAGAGTTTGGTGTCCAATGAAGGAAATGTATGCATAAGTGGGCTAGTTACACCCCTGGTATAAGCCACGGGCTATGGTCTCACTTGGCTTGCCGGGTCTTCTCAAGCACAGCATATTTCCAAAGGTCTCGGTCACTAGTCATTGCCTCGGTGAGGCCTAATGTTCGAAGGTTGTGCTTCA
>NC_068986.1:83868517-83880862 GCF_001194135.2 Octopus bimaculoides | reverse complement strand
GGTGAGGCCTAATGTTCGAAGGTTGTGCTTCACCACCTCATCCCAGGTCTTACTAGAGTGTGGCACTTTTTCACACAGCTATCCTCATCCATTCTCACCACATGACCAATAATAATGATAATAATAATAATGAAAAGAGAAATGAGAGAGAAAGTCACTAAAGTACAAATGGAGAATTAGAAAGGTGCTCAAAACTAAATTAAATGGAAGGAACATCATAAAAGCCACAAAAGCATGGACAATGCCAGTATTGAGATACTCTGTCCTCTTTCTGAAATGGACAAAGATCAAGCTGCAGAACTTATACTGTTGGAACTGTGATACAGGGTCTGAAAAATTATACTGCGCAGAGTAGAGAAAGAATACTTTTGGTAGCCAGAGATGCCTCAAGTGTCTTATTACACTGCTGGTGGCATGCAAATTATGAAAATGGTGGGGTTGTTTTTCAGAGTTGATTATGGTGGGTGGATGAAGTATGGAACACAATAGTATTCAAAGGAATAAAATGAAACATCCCAAAAGGAGAACAAATAATGTTAATCCTGGCTGGATTTGAACCCAGAATGTGAAACTAACTTTAAAAAAAAACAGAAATCAAAACAGAACACTTAAAAGAAAAACTATATAATGAAAATACAAGTGATGAGCACAAAACAAAGAAAATAATAAAACCAAGTCAATAAAAATCAAACTTGAATGCAAACAAAAATAGATATACATGGGAATATTAGGAAGGTTTTAGAACAGAAAATTTCAAAGACAGAAGTCCCGAACATCTCAATATTGGATGCCCTGGAGTCCCAAACATCTCAATATTTAAGAATTAAAAACAATTTAGATCAATGGAAGTACATCCTAAAGGCTAAAACTACAGGAAAGTATAGCAATAATACAAAGTGCAATCCAGGCCATCACAGGCTTAATGAAGATGGACGTGAATATCAATATCACCAGGTCAAATGAATAATAAATAATGTGGCAACTCTAGTTACAAATGAAAGTAGGTACTAACTCAGATTTTCTCATACAGGAATTGCAAATCCCAAGCAAGCAACATTGAAAAGAAGTGTATAGGAAAATAAGAGGAAAGGATCTCTGAACCACTAATGAAATCAATAATGAAACAACACAACACATCTGAAAAAGGAAATGAGAGGCAAATAGTATATAGATATAATATATCAAAAGAAGTATCAGAAATCAAAGAAGGCCTAAAACAAAGATCTTAACTAAATTGTGTTGTCAGTATGAAAAACGACAACAGTTGTTTGAATAATACAAACCCAGTTGACTCCAACTCAAAATGATTTTATCAAAACATTGAAGAACAAATTACAAATGAATGAAGCATCAACAGCAAGAGAAGTGGAAAAAATCTGCGGTGGAATATGGAAATTAAAGGAATCACAAAGGACAAGATTGTTTAAGACAATGAACAAAGTACTTGTAAAACAGAAGGACATATCAACAGAAGAAGTAGCCTTGATGCTACAATAAGTAAACAACCGGATGGTACCAAAGCATAAGATCTCAAACTTTTGGTTAAGATATTTAGCAAGGATGCATAGGGTGCTTGAAAAATGTTTAACAGAACTGGATATAACACTAGACTGGCTCACACAAGAATAAAACTACCTAACCCAAGGCTAAAGAAACAGCAAACACTATAAAGCTATGGACCAGTAAGATGCCTTTCTACAACTTATAGACTTTGAATAATATTGCAAATGATAAACAACTGGAAAAAACAACCCAATTCCAGAAGAGGTGTGGCAATAGCTTACGTTGTTGTAAAGAGCAAATTACTGATTAATAAAACCAAAACCAAAGACTGTAGGAGAATGAGGAGCTGAGTACCAGAGAAGGCTTTTGAGTTTCCCTACAGGTGGATTCTAGAAACATTAGCCATGGGTAAGGTAGCACTAATGATAAACATCAACCTTGTCATGAGCAAATGGCTAACAATTCTGCAGATAGAGACATAAGAAGGAATTCCTATTCTATATAGTGCTAACATTTTTAGCCAAATATTAAACTTGTCTTTATATGTCTGTAAAGTTTGTCTTAAACTGTTAATTCCTTATTAGACTACCAGAACAGGGATTTATGAAAATTATCCATAATCTAAGAATCAAAAGTCCGTCAGAACTGACCAGCCAGTTGGTCCTTGTAGATATCCAGCATTTCTCTGAGAATGTTGTCATGGTTTCAGTATTGACCAAGTGACCCACCATATAAGTAAAAAGGAACTACAAAATGTTGGAGTGTACTGAAAATAGGATTAAGGGCAAAATGTATTGCAACATGAAAAACAAATTATAATATAATATAAAACAACAGTACCTACAATAGGGTAAGAACCTCCACCTACAAAAGATCAGGGAACATAAAGCCCATGACCCCAGCTCATGCTCTGGGCAGTTCTTCTCTCGATTGCAATTTCTTGGCAGAATTGAAGAACTGGTCCTCTTGCATCCCCAGATAATCAAATTTTCTAGAGGATAGTAGCTTCCTTCTTACTCTCACTCTCTATTTCAAGTGGAACAACAAAAATAATAATGCATTCATACCTGGCAATCAAGTTATTTGTAGAAGAGAGTTCAATTTCAATGGTTGTGGTACTGTCAATATCCTTCTCAATACATGGTGTTGAATTTTTGCCAGAGACTTTGCAGGCTTGATAAAATGGATGTGGCTTCACTTTACCCGTGTCAGTTCCAACAAAAACCTGAAGAATGGCAGATTGGACTGGACCGACAAGCTGAAAAATTAATCAGATAGCAACAGATAAAAAGTATTAAAAAGAACAGCAAAAACAAAAAATACAGAAGTACAATATCATTATTGTTGTTTGTTCTTGTGCCATTGTGGCCAACTCTGATCAGATCTACAGCATGGTGTAACTCTTCAAAATGGCTGGGCTGGGTGCAACGCATGGATCTTGTACTGTGAATATGCTATGCCTAAGAAACAGTCTTCACCAAGGAAGACTGCTTCTTAGCTATGAGAGATATAAAATACATTTCTCTACTAGGAGAAATAGCAGTAGCCACAAAGTGGATGTGAGACTTATTCACTTCCAGTAACAGAGAGAAGCTGCCATTTTGTTCACACCTTCCATTTCTGATGAGCACAGTTGTTAGATAACCATCTAGATACCTAATAATAACTGGTATGAAACTGATTGGTAAGATTGGCTATAATGGATTTATAATACTGTATACTTTGATTAATATACCCACTCTGTTGATAAATATAAAAGTGGCTATTATTTCTGACTTATGGATTCTTAGACAATCATATACAGATATGTATCTGATGATATATAACATTAAGCACCTCTACATATAAATACGAAGCACTGCCATATTCATGCTGCAAGCAATTGCTGTACTTTATACACATACTAGAAACTATTCTAGTTACAACGTTATCTCTAATGGCAAAGAAAGTAAGTAGACTACATCATGCAATGTGTTAGCAAAACTGGGGCAGAGCACAGTGATAAGTAATATAGTATTAACTATGGTTACCTGAACAACTGGGTGGCCTTGCTGTGATCGATCCTTCACTGCTCCACGGCTACCCTCAGTCATGTATCTAGCTCGGTGCTGCTCTTCTGGCTGTTCAAGAATAAGCAATTCAAAGCCATGTGATTTAGGTGGAAACTGTGTGCTCAAACTGTGTTCTTTGGACTTGCGCTGGGGTCGTGACCCTGCATTAACTTTCGGAGACGTCTCATGTTTAAGGACTGATGGTACTGAAGAAACCCTACAAGATAATGGAGAGAAATAAAATACATACATATATTTATATATATATATACATCTTTCTCTGTATTTCTATATATATATATATATATATATACATATATATATATATATATAAACATTTATGTATACAAACAGGTAAAAGAGCACTACATACATGAACTGAAATATGCATTTATTGGAAAATAGCCAGGGAATTCATTTCATTGCTACTAAGTTATACAGGTACAAGTGTGTTATAAGCTGCAATCCTTCAGATGATATTCAGGAATTTTACAAAACATGGCCTGAAAGATTGCAGCCACATACCTCACCTGTGTGCCTGAGTGAAACTCCAAGTAATGATAGAATGAATTCATTGACTGTTTTCATATACATATACATGGAAAGAATTCCAACTATATAATATTTCCTACTATATAATCAATAATTATTTTGATTTAATCACAATAACTGAAATTTCTAATTAAGGTAACAACTATGAGGTGTGTTAATAGATTAAAATGAATTAATTTAAAAGATAAAGTATACACACACACATATATACATTGCACAAATACACCAATTGATTTGTTTGTTCATTACCAGACACTTAGGCATGTTTTTTTTTTTTTTAAAGAAAATATAGTTGACTAAATATGCATCAGTAAATCACTGCTATATATAATTACTGATTTCGAAATGATGAAGGACACATTCAATCTGTGCAAGATTTGAACCAAGCAAATTTTTATCTTAACATGCTGTTCCCCTCAGGAGCCAACCTATTATGATTAATTGGTACTTAATTTAATGTAATGACTCTTGAAGAGTAGAAAGACAAAAGTTAACATTTATAGGATTTGAACTGAAAATACAGATAGAGATAACTAAAAGATGTACAGGATATTATACAGTTTTAATCCACAAAATTTCACTCAAAAAGCTTTTTTAAACTAAGGCTATGGGAGGTGATATTTTCTGAAGTATCAAGCAGTGAAATTGAACCTGAAACCACATAGCTGTGAAGCAAAATTCTTAAACACACAACTATACTTGTACCAGTACATTCCAAGTGATTGAACTCTAGCTATAACAACCAATATTATTAGCCAGAGAGTCTACATGCATGAATTCACATCTACAGTGAGTTAACTTGAAAATTCCAAGCAATAATGTAGCCTTCATTCAATTAAAGTAATTCTCAGTCTGATGTTTAGCTAAATTGAGCACCCCCTCATTGAATAATTATTACATCACAATATCAGCTAGCTAAGAAACATATGTAGTCTGCATTTTACCTATTCTACTCCCACGATTTGAATTTTTATTCATATTTGCAGCAGTTCTAGTTGCTAACTGTGAGCTGTAAAGAAAGTCTCAGTTTATCGAATTCCCTCATAACTTTGATATGAGAAAAAGTGCATAATATTTGATGTCAATAAATTGTTATTGCTCTTTATCATATGCTATCCACTTTTTGTTCTCTAAACCTACCACAGACTGCTTAAAGCTTACAAACGACCTACACTTGGATCCCTGGATCTTACCCTTGTTATATAAGACAGAGAGTATGAGATCCTTTCACCGTAGTGAAAAATACATTAGTGACTTCAAATCTTGATCCCTTTCATAGCATAGTTTCGAAATAATCAGGGTGTGCGAAAATGAGTTTGCATTTATGCCTTTCTGAAGTGCATGAAGCATGTAGGGGGACTGAAATGAATTACAACTGGAAATTAAAGCTGAATTGCAAACTTGGCTCCTTGGAGGAGTACTAATGATTGCAAAGGATATCAACATCTAAATGATATTTATTTTATCTTCCCCAAAGAACAGGACAACCTCTGTAGGATTTGAATTCAGGACAATGGGGGTATAGCTAAGTTGTCCATCATCAGCAATATTTTGTAGCCCGAACGGAAATCATAATAATGATATCTGACATAGACATGAGGTAAGAACTGTTGGAGTAGAGTAAAGCCAACTATATATCTACCCTAGTTCTCCATTGTTATTAATCTTATGACTTTTGACCCTAAAAGGGTCATAACATTTGTTAAAGAGATACTGAACTAAAAAAAGATAAAAAATAAAATAATCTTTTAAAACCTGAAATCTAAAACAATCACCACACACTCTCACAGAAAAAAATTCTCAGATTAACATTTATAAGAGTAAATTGTGCCACTAAAAGTCACTTCTTCCCATTTGTCAGTCTGAAAAGAAGTGATAACAATCATATTTTTAAAAGGAAAAATAGAACCATGACCCTTAAAAGAGAGATGGAGAGTTAGAAAACCTGGGTGAGGTTACTGTTGCTGATGTCTAGCTTAAACTGTTGCAGGTATGTTAGCCAATGGAAGAGAGCATAGGTGACAAGAAAACTTCCAAAAGGATATAGTACTATGAAGAAATAGTTGAAAAAGTGAATGGAGAAGGGATCTGGATAGTTGGGAGAAATGAAACGCAGATGTAAAACAGTTATTAGTTAAGGAGTGTTGGAAAGTATGATTTGGGTATCTTCAGATGAGTTCATAAAGAAAGAGATGAGAAATACTTTTTGAAACTAATCTTGATTTTATTGTTTCATGATAGAGAGTTCAGTCATCTGAACAGACTAAGAGAATGGGACTAATGAATAATGTCATCTAAAATCTTCCATCTATTATTACAGTGTTGAGGAGACTGGTATTTAGAATTATAATCATATTGAAGATAGTATAGACAGAAAGTTGGGCAATGGACCAAAAGAATACAATTCCAAATACAAGCAGCCAAAATGGGGTTCTTCTGAAAGATCTCAGGAATAATGTTACTCAACAAGATGCATAGTTTAGAGATAAGGTAGTCCCTCCAGGTCAAGCTGTTACTTCTCAGCATTAAGAGATCTCAGTTTCAATACTATGGACTCAGGAAAGACAGATTTTTTAAGCCAGACCAGTAAATACCAGTTAGGCACTGAGGTCTTTGAAACTGACTAACCTCATCACTTAAATTTCAAGTCTTGTGCTCATAGTAGAAAGAATTATTATTATTATTATCATTATTATTATTATTATTATTATTATTATTATTATTATTATTAAGGTGGCGAGCTGGCAGAATTGTTAGCACACCAGACAAAATGCTTAGGGATATTTTGTCTATCTTTACGTTATGAGTTCAAATCCCACCCAAGTCGATTTTGTCTTTCATCCTTTCGGGACTGATGAAATGAGTACCAGTTGAGCACTGTGGTCAATGTAATCGACTTAGTCCCTCCCCACAAACTTCAGGCCTTGTGCCTATACTAGAAAGGATTATTATTATTATTATTATTATTATTATTATTATTATTATTAAGGTGACAAGCTGGTAGAATTGTTAGCACAACAGACAAGATGTTTAGCAGTATATCTTTCGGTTCTTTCCATTTTGAGTTCAAATGCCAATGAGGTTTACTTCGCTTTTCATCCTTTTGGGGTTGATAAAAAATGTAGCAGTTGAGTACTGGGGTCCATGTAATTGACAAATCCTAACAATGCTAGTCTAGTACCAAAATTCAAATGTGACAAGCTAGCAAAACCATTAGCGTGTTGGACAAAATGCTTAGCAACAGGCATTTCTTCTGAATCTTATACATTCTTAGTTCAAATCCTGTCAAAACCAACTTTGCCTCTCATCTTTTCCACATTCAATAAAATAAGAGAACATTTAAGTAGTGAGGTTGATGTAATTGGCTAATCCCACAATCCCCAAATTTGAAACCATTATTATCATTATTATTATTATTATTATTATTATTATTATTATTACTACTGAGCTGGCAAAATCATTAGCAAGGCAGCGAACTGGCAGAACTGTTAGTATGCTGGGTAAAATGCTTAGCAGCATTTCATCCGTCTTTATGATCCCAATTCAAATTCTGCTAAGGTCAACTTTGCCTTTCGTCCTTTCGGGGTTGATAAATTAAGTAGAAGTGAAACATTGGGGTTGATGTAATCGACTGCCCCACTCACCCAAATTTCAGACCTTGTGCCTATCATAGAAAGGCTTATTATTATTATTATTATTTTTAACTCAGGTTTTGCTGGAACTCCTGGAGTCTTGCATGTGTAGCGGGCTTGCTGCCTGTAGCCTACAATACCATGCTATCTGTTCTTTTCAGCTATCTAATACTTTCCTGATTAGTCTGGCTGTGCCAAGGAGACAAACCTTTTGTAACAGTTCTACTGGGCACTCTATTCTGGTTTTCTTTATATTCCTTGATGCCTTCTGATATTATCCCAAAGTATTATTATTATTATTATTATTATTATTATTATTATTATTATTATTATTATTATTATCATCATCATCATCATTATTAAGGCAGTAAGCTGATTGAATCATAAGTGCATCCGACAAAATGCTTAGTGGCTTTTCTTCTAGCCCTTTAAGCTCTGAATTCAAATTCTACCAAGGCTGACTTTGTTTTTCATCCTTTCAGGGTCAATAAAATAAAGTACTAGTCAAGTACAAGGGGTGATGGAATTAACTACCTACTCCCAAATTACTGGCCTTGTGTCATAATTTGAAACCATTACCACCACCACCACCACTACTACTACCTCAAGACAAGTTCACAGGATAAAGTACGAACATCAACAATATACGTATTTATAAATTATCATTGGTTGGTGGGTTGGCAGAATCATTGGAGAGTTGGAGAAAATGCCTTTCAGTATTTAGTTACAGCTCTTTATGGTCTGAGTTCAAATCTCTTTGAGGTTGACTGTGTCTTTCATCACTCACTAAAATAAGTACCAGTCAAGTACTGAGGTAGAATGAAATTGACTGTTCCTTCATCCCAAAATTTCTAGCTTTGTGCCTTGGTAAGAAATCATTATTATTATTAATGTTAATTTAACAATTCAATGAATATATTTCTAAGACAATGCCATATTCCCATAGAATGTGTGTGTGTCTCTCTCTCTCTCTCTCTCTCTCTCTCTCTCTCTCTCTCTCTCTCCTCCTGTAATCAAATATTAAGCTGTAAATGATGATAAAGTTAGTAAGATTTTCAGGGTAATACAGAGAATAGAGGTAAAAAAAAACATTAACAAGAATATAGAGATTAATAAAAAATAAAAATAATAGCCTTTTTCTTTTATTAATAATCTTTAATTACAATAGAAATAATAATTCTTCATAGAGTTAAATCTTTTTCTAAATTATAAATCAGTGTGTGTGCATGCATTGATATAAGCATGTACATGAATAGATGGCTCTCTGCACTCTTTCTGTTTTTTTCTTCTGTATTCTGTCCCATTTTAGTTTACACACATGCTTATTTATTATTTATTATGTAAATGTTTCCTTCTTAGAAAACAAAATCTTAACTTGTTAACAAATTAATTAGTTGGCATACAATAAAAACATTAGTTCTATAGTTAATTAACTGAACAACATGGAAGAGGATGCATCTTCACTCTGATGCAGTTATATAGGGAACAAACATAAAGCCTGGTCAGCTAAGTGGCATCCACACATTGCTGTCCCAAGGCTAGAACAGGATAAGTATAAAGTGTTTCTGACTGCAATCTGGTACTCATTGTTGGGAGATAAGTGAACTGATATAATGGACAAATAAAGGATTCTGCTCAGTAACACATCAGCAGTGACTCAAACTTATGTACCAGGAGCAAATAGTCTAATACTGTAGCCTCTTGCCTGTCTTTTCAATACATTAATATATAAGGTTTCTAAAGCATACTGAAACTTCACAAAATAATTACATAGCCTGATCATACCATACTTTGGTTTTAACCAATTCCTGCGTGACTCCATTTATTTTATTCTTCAGTACTACTGTTTGCTTACATACATATTTATTATATATTTCAATATATATATTATATTGGGGGAAAAGAATCTGACATTCCCTGGAAGCATCAATGCTGCTCAGCACAACTGGTGAGAAAGATATTGTCATCACCAACTGATAGCTAATGAAAAGAATGTTCTGCAGTGTAAACCTCAGTGTGTGCATATGTATGTGTGTGTGTGTGTGTGTGTGTGTGTGTGTGTGTGTGTGTGTGTGTGTGTTGTGTGTGTGTTGTGTGTGTGTGTGTGTGTGTGTGTGTGTATCCCAACTCATAAACAAATAATTTTTGGGAAAAATATATAAATAAAAGATAAGTAAAAAAGACATATATAGAACAGAAAAATTCTTTGAAGTTTGGTAATATTTCCTAAATGAAGAATTTGTGACTCTAGATCATATTGTCAATAATATAAGTTGCATGTGGTATGCTTGTGAGTAATGCAAAATTGTCACCAATAATTATCACTTATATGAATTTCCTTTTTAATAATTAGATAATTGAAATTCAATAAGCATTGATTTTCCAAGCATTTGTGGGGTCTTCTTCAAACCTGGTGTGAGAATAATTTAATTAAAATAACTACTGGAATTATATAATTACATTGATGTTGGAATCAAAGACATAAAAGCTGTTTACTGTTGGAAGATTAATAACTGATAAGCATAAAAGAAAGCAACAAAAAGGCACTGTTTGCTCTACTCAGTGCAAATGTATGCATGGAGTGCATATATATATGTATACATTCATAACAGCTCCTTATAATTGTACTGAAAGATCTGGCTCATGTGAAACATGACATAGTCTAGAGACACAACTGCAAATGAATATATGGTGTATATACAACAAGAAAGGCTTGTCTTTTTGAAGTACTTTTGTATGGAAATCAAACTTGATGTTTTCACCTCTCAGTACTAATAATAAAAATTAACTTATCGAAAATTCTTAGAAACCATCAAATCTAACATGGTTATAGAACATTACAAATATATATATATATATATAAATATATATATTATATTTTATGTAGTCTTTGGTTGTAGCTGGTCTGGTTTCTGGCCAGCAGGTCTGATAAGTCGCCTATATTGCTAAAAGCAAAAATAGACATGAAACCAATGGTAACTTTCTGACTGGCCATAACCAATTACTACATCAAATATTACTGCTCAAAAATACTTTTTTGAGTGTACCTTTTTACGAACTTATGAACAACTGACCAATTATATATATACATAAATAAATATGTATGTATGCAAATATTTTGAATAATATAATAACAACAACAATAATAATGATGATAGTGGTGAAAATATTAATAAGATTTTTTTTTAAATTAGTTTTATCACTGTTTGGTATTTTGTCATCTTTTTCTTGTTTCTTGGTAATTCCATTAGAGTCTATCTAACTGCTGTGGATTGGATACACAGAAGGTTATTATTAAAAAGTTTCCAAAGAAAGATTGTGTAAATATTCTTTTATTCCTTAATAGATACAACATGGAATTGATTGATAACAAACAACGTAAATTGAGGAAGAAAGGTCTTATGCTGGTAAAGACCTGTAAAATCATTATCTTCTCAGATGAATTCTCAAATGATGTCAACTATTCATTACAATGCTTGAAATCTTAATTTTATTATCTGGGCTATTCACAAAAGTTGTTAAAATTTATATCATTGCCTGTTAAAACCACAGCTTACATCTTTATGAAGAATGGCAAAATAACTCATTGATAAATTGTATATTTTGCATGCAGCAAGCATGAATCCTTGAATCAGGGAAATCAGAACAACAGCAAAATGGTTGCAAAAAGAAAGAAGAGTTTCTCATGACAGGAGAATACTAGTGCATTGAATTAGTTACATTACTTTCAGAGGGCTACATTTGAATGAAATCAAATAATTGATGTAAGCGTAATGTCCCTGTTTGATTTTCTGTTTCTGAAGTAGAAATTCAAAACAACCAGCAGGGATGTGATGAACTTCAGAAAAAAATAGTCTTAACAATAAAATATAATTGTCAAATATTTTTTTTAATCAAGGCTTTTCATATTAAATCACTATATAAAAATAGATTATTCAGTTTAATAAAATAGTTTTATCACAAGAGATATAAATCTTGTAGTTTATCATTGTACTGCTACAAATTCAAGTTTTTGTTAAATAAAAATTAATGACTGATGAGTTCACATTTGGATGACTGAGAGAAATAGTTGAATTAAAGAATTAAACTCCATAGACAAGTTTAACATCTTCCAAACTCAAGTATGGTTTTCTCTGCTAAAAAATATTTCAATTGACTAACTGCACCATCCATGTGTCACCCAGCATTGATATGAAGAGTCAAGTTCAATATTTAAATAGATAATATCTGATGTTGTTCTTAAAAGAGCCCAGTGTAACAAGCCAAGTGTAGGTAAGGTAGAAATACAAACCAGCTTATAGTTCCCATGTAGATAAGATGTATTGGTTGCCAAGTAATAACAAACATACAGGCCATAGAGCTGGCACTAGTGAACAGATAGATGTGCTACAGATTGCTACTGTTATAACTGTTGATATTAACACAGCCAAGCAAGTCGTTACAACTGATGTTAAAACTTTAGGTAGGGTATCTAACCATAAAATACTGCAGTGCACATTGACTAAACCTCAAAGCTACAGGATGTGCATGTGTGGGCATGAGTGTGTGTGTCCAGAGTATATATATGTACGCACATATACATATATATATTATATATATATATATAT
>NC_068986.1:83844980-83868193 GCF_001194135.2 Octopus bimaculoides | reverse complement strand
TGTGTGTGTGTGTGTGTGTGTGTGTGTGTGTGTGTGTGTGTGTTACACAAACCAAGAAATTTGGGGTAGCAACACAGTCACTCATCAGCTTTGAATGAAGAATATCTATTACATATTCTTTTATTCTTTTTCGCTATTTCTACATGCATTCACGCATAAACACATAATCATCACTGTTTCATTGTTTTAATCTCTACTTTTCCAAGCAAAGTAATATTTTCCCATTTCAGGGCATGTTTTCATGGAAGATCGGAAGTGAATTTTAACACTTGCATGTCAGCGACACTTATTTGCAAATATGATGCAATGTCAAGACTTGTGGGGTGGGGCATAAACACATAACTCCATATACATACATATAGAGACTGGATTTTTTTCAGTTTCCATCTATGAAATCCACTAATGAGGCTTCATCAACCTAGAACTATGCTGAAAGATAGTGAGCCCAAAATTGTGTCAACAAGAAGCAAAACTTCTTAATTACACAATCATGCCTGCACAATACATATACTGAATAAATAAACTCTACAGTCAAATATTTAATTACTTGTTGCACTTCAATTTGCCATGATGAGTTCATGAGGAGTTAAACTGAAGTATAATGGCTGCAGTGACATTTACTATATCAATATAATCACCTTGCTTTCTAGTTATAGAGTTCTCTATCAAGGCTGAGAGATATTACCTTAAACAATAAACTAAGAACCATTGTCATTTTACTGTCTATTTTTCTATGCCTGCATGGAATGGAAGGAGCTTATTGAGGCAGGTTGGATATCCTTCCTGCTGCAAACCCTTACTTGTTTTCAAATAAGGTAATATTTCCTCATGACCAGCTATGTTTCAACAGAACAATGAAAATAAACAGCGTTCATTCACAAAAATAATATCATGTCAAGACGAGACACAAATATACACACACTCACACATGCATCAATCCACACATACATATTTATATACAAACATACATATACACACGCATATATTAACCATCTTTATGTTTCTAACATGTTTTTTCTTGTTTTCGCATTGTCTAGTGTCCTTGTTTTTTTAAAGATATATTATGTATAAACAGAGCCTGAAAAATTGCTTGGAGATACATGGCATATAATTATGCTTAGTATCATAACAACATGAACTATTATCAGCTCTTTCAGTTGTGTATGAAATTGATATACATATGTATGTATGTGTGTGTGTTTTTACAGATATGCTTCATTTGTGTGTAATGAAAAATTTAATGGAACTGAAGGGTTAACTATTTACTAGATGTAAATAAAGCAATCTTATTTATGACAATCACTTCTTTAATCCTTTTTTATTCCATGCTAATGGAAACAAGGGCTTATAACATTGTTTGTTGGTGCTGGTGTTGCTATTACTATTACTACTGCTGCTGCTTGAGTTAAGATAGTTGTTTCTTAAATATTTCTTAGGTATTTATTGATCCATTTTTTTAAAAATCCTATAATCTAAATTTGGGAACCAAGAGGGAGGGAAGAAAGAAGATGAATGCTTGTGCTTGTGCATGTATGTAAACATGTGTCTATATATATATATATATATATATATATATATATATATAGATAGATAGATATATAGATACATATATATTTATATGTATACACGTGTGTGTGTGTGTGTGTATCAAGAGAGGGAGAGAGAGAGATAAAAGGAGGAAGTGAGGAAGAGAGAGTAAGAGAGAGTGTGAATGAATGAGTGAAAGATCGTTACAAGTTGGATTAAGAGATTGTAGAACATGACAGTTTAGAAGAGGAAGATCATTGATATTTTAATCTACTTACTGAAAAACCACTCCTTTGCTTCATAGTGACATTAAAATAAAACTATTCTGGTATACATATATACACTGAAAGCTTGGACTTGGTGATAATATCAACAGTTTTTCATTACTAAATTTGAAAATAGGATGATGATGATGATAATAATAATAATAAATTACCTCTAGTGATACTTACTTGGCGGTCTTTAGCTCAGTGTTTGTTACTGATGTGGCAAATGACTGCGTACCAAATGTGAATTGAGCCCCTGAAGTTTGAGGTTCAATCTTTGAGATAGTATAATCAGCTACTGTCATAGCAGTGATTCGATCAGCATCCAAGGTTTCACTTTCCGAGGTATGAGTAGCTCTGAGACTGGAAGGCGCATCGGAATTTTTATCAGGCTTATGAGCTTTACATGGCAATTCATCAACAGCACTCTCATCTAAAACCCCCCACAAAACACTTGTACCACTCATGTTGGGAGTTAATGAGTTGGCATCTATCGTTTCCAGGTTCAGGTTTTCAGAGCGCTGAATCAACGAGGCCTGTGTATCTGCATCTATAATGAGGTTATTGGGAGATGACGGAGAATCGACTGGTGGTGTTCCAGGACTTGATAATGAACTCACACTGGTTTTCTCATAATCTCTCAAATTAATTATAACCACACTATCATGAGGGTTTTTATAATCAGATGAAGATGACTGCAAGCTGCCTCCTAAGTTGTCCATAGATGACATGTAAAAATCATTGCCCCCTCCAAGAAGGCTATCAACCTGCGTTTGCAGCGTGTTCTGTGGTAAAATATCATTGGTGTCAACTGTTCCCAACAAAGAATCATTCACATCAGATATGTCTTGGAAACTCTGCAAACCATTTGTTGGAGTCAACTGAAAGGCAGTATCTGAACCAGATACTGTAATAAACTCAGGAGTTGCTACCAATCCTGATGACACTGGATTTGCTCGATTTCCTAGTGACTCTGAAAAATTCAAATGCAAACTAATAATTTATCAAAAATTAGAAACATTATCATTCGCTATATTTTAAATATATATCTTTTTTTGAATTGTTTTGTTATGTTTCGGGGACTTTTTTTATTTCGTCTTACACCATGAAAAAAATATAAGTTTTTCTTCTCTAATGAGTGTAATTAAATAAGCCTTACCTGAAGCTTCTGTTACAGAAGTTTTATTCAGGGAACGTTCAAAAGTTAGGCTTTCTGATATGAAAGGTAGATGACAATCTGAAAATATATCAAAGAAGAGAAAGGGGAAAAAAACATCACGGAAATCTAAGATTTATCTAAAGGAAGAGAACAACAAAACATTATAATGCAAGATTGCCAATTAATCACTAAAGATTCATCTAAAATATTTTCAGTATAGGGAGAAGCTATTTTGCAGATTTTGTATAAATCCCAAAAATTTTACCAAGGTATGAAGTCTTATTATAGAAAAATGAAGGTGATGATGATGATAGTAATGATAATATTAATAATCCTTTCAACTATAGGCATAAGGCCTGATTTTTTTTAGCAGAAAGGGGGGGGGGGCTAGTCAATTGCATCAACCACAGCAATTTTGAAGGGAATGCGTTAGTTGATACTACTGACCCTGGTTCAAGACCTGTACTTTACTTTTTTTGACTCCAGAAGGATGACAGACAGTTGATCCCAACAGGATTTAAACCGAAAGGACAAAAATTCCTAAGATCATAAACTTGGTAGAATTGGGTATAATAATTGACCTTAGTACTTGAATGATTTTATATTTTATTGGATTCACAGCTTTAGATTAAAGTTTTGTCATTCAGACTTCTAATTTTTGAGTTCTTTATTCTAAGTGACCTCACCATGTTCCGTTGAACTTGTCACTGCAAAGAATACACATACCCATTCATGCGCACACACACATACATATATATTCACACATACATATCTATATACACATGTTTGTACATAGATACACACATACATGCACACACACACAGATATCTACTTACAAATACACACACATGGCATAATCTTTGGATAAATGTTCTAATGACAATTCCAATTGCAAGAGATAGTGTTGGAAAGAGTTGGGTAATCAAAAGGTGTACTAGCAGCAAGTTCCTACACAAGAGGCTTCACCTCTTCTGATGCTTCACAGAAATTTGCTTGCATAGAGCTATGGTAAAAAATAAGCTGCCTTTAACATTGTTGATGGAAAAGCTGAAAGCATCAAAAATTCACTGTTACATTATGCTGCATGATTCTGTAAATCCCTATTGTTTATGCATGCCAACCTATAACTGCTGTCAGCGTCTAACTTGTACATAATCTTTGCCTAATCTTCTGCATGTTCCAATTTCAGTATATGTACCACTGAATCTCTCTAAAATCACATCTCACTATCTTAAGAAAGAGAAGGAATTCATTCATTCATTTCAATGTCTATTATTCTGTGCTAACATGGTTTCAACAAGTATATATTACCAAGGCTCTGTTTTACAACTGGGTACTCTTTAGTCATTAACCCTTACCTGTTTTTCAAGTAAGCAAGTAAGGGCTCTCTTATTTCACATTTCTTTGAAAGAGCAGTGCCAGCAAAATTTGTTGATAGTGGAAATGACAGCAATGCCAATGCATGCAGCACAGCAATTTTCAGAAACACAAATGTAATCTAACACATAAACACATGTGCATGCAGACACCCCGCCACCTACATGCACATGCCCACATAGTTAGCTACACAAACACACACACATACACATACACGCAGTCTCCATCTACTAAATTCACTCACATGGCATAGGTCAGCTTAAGGTTATAAGAAGACACTTGCCCAAGGTGTTGCACACGATGGGACGGATCTCAAAACTATGTGGTTGCAAAGCAACCTTCTTGACCAAACAGCCATGCTTGCACCCAAGTCTGAATTAAAGAAGGAATAGTCGTGGCTGGAATATCTTTGATCATAGGTCCCCTAGCAAAGCTAAAAGAAAGGATACATTGCAAGATATAATTCTGAATACATGATGTTATGTCTGAATAGAAGACAGGACAGACATAGCTGACATGATTATGTCATAGGTCTGCTGCCTCTGATCTCATTTACTGCTAAAGAACACAACCTACTCCTAATTTTTCTTAGTGATTTCCCAGAGAAATGACAAGTTTTGAGTTACAATTCTATGGTGCTGAATCAGTATATATTAACTAATGCTATAGACTATTTTTGGCACAACTGCACTAAATAGTACCAGACAAATAAGCATACCAGTACCATTTTCGTTCCTATACTATATTTAAGCAGTTTAACATTTTATTAACATCAACAACTTCAAACACACACACACACAACATGTAAAACAGAGTAGCACTTGCATACTTCAACTACTAGTAATTTAAGGTGGAAGTGGCCATGGCAGTAGCAGTGGTGATAGAAGAATAGTAATGGAAGTTGTGCTTGTAACAGTGTGCGGTGGGTGGGGGTGGGGGGCACAAAACAAAAGAAGACTGAAAATAGTTTTTCAAATAAATAAATAAATATATAGATAAATAATAGCCAGGCTAAAATAGAAAGTATTTTTAAATGGCAGTCTGTAGATTGTGCAAGGTCACTCTAACTGAGTATGTTTATATGTACCCAGTTAGGTTATATTGTAGAAGGTTGCATATGTTGAACTTAGGTACAGTTGTACATTACATTATCTGAGAGTGAAAATAGTTTACTGTTGGTTTTCGTCACTGTTGTTGCTGTTTTAATCCTTTTTATATCTTGTGTTTTCAATATGATGGGTAGGATAATTCTTCTAATTCATAAATGTTCTTGAAGCGCTGATGGAATTGTTTCATAGTTGGGTGACCCATGTAATATATTATTATAGCTTAACCCAAGGTTAGCCGTGATTGGATAGACCTATGATCAAAGACATTCCAGTACTGACCATCACAGATGGTTATGTGTGATTTGAGTGAGATTTGGCAAATGACTACACAGATCCTGCCTCATTCTTTTTATCTATTTTTTGATTAGTTGATATGTGAAGAAATAAGCTTACATAAACTGAGTGAAGATCCTTCAACACAATTGTTGTGTTTACTTTTTTTATATTTGTTATACAGTCTCTGAAGATTTGATGATATAACTTGTTCATAAGGTATTTCTTTACATGACATATTATTGTTAATGAAATATGTGTAAGAATACACTGAATAAATGTAAAAATTTATTTCCATACTTGTTGTCTATATTATATACCATATTTTCCAGTGTTTAAGCTGCTATTTTTTACCTGGGAAATTTAAGTGTGCAGCTTATAGAAAGATGCACCTAATGTGTGTATTTTTACAAGTTTCAGGAGGAAAATAATTTGTGTATGGAGATCAACTGATTCCACTGATTTTTTCAGAGGAAAGGTCAGTTGGTGAACAATGTGAAGGACTACTGCTACAGTACATTGGTGCCTGGAAGAAAACAAAGCATATTTGTTTTGTTCTACCTTCATACTTTGGTAATATTATTTTTAATCTAATAAAGATTTTAATATTGACGAAATGTGTTTGTTGTTGACTATAATAAGATAAAATCGTAACAATAACAATACATCTCATAGTTGTAAAATGAGGCATTTTGAAACTTCATACACATCAACGACAAAAAAGACAGCTGCGGACCCATAGCTCCATAGATATTTTAAACACCAATGAGCTTTAAACACCAGTGTGCTTTAAACACCAGTGTGCTTTAAACACTGGTGTGCTTTATGTGTGGATAAAACCAAAGTATTCCCCAAATTCGGCCCTACGGCTTAAATATGATGCACTTTATCGACCAGAAAATATGGTGTTTCATTTTTGTATTTGGTTTACAAGATTCTTGATGTGAATTCATGAGTTGAAACAAATTTTGTGTCCTAGGTGGTTCATTATGCCATTAATAATAAACACACACTGGTTCAATATCACTTCTTTATTGTTAATCAATTGGTTAAATATCTAACCAACTAATTGATCATTTGCTTAATGTGTTGTGTTGGTTAGACAACCAGTCGGTTGTTTGTCACTATTTGCAACCTAATCTATGACATTCCTCCTCTCTTCAAGGTTTGCCTTGAGTCTGTCTGAGAGTTGGCCTTATGCCTGTGTATATGTATGCATGTGTGTATGTAGATATGTGGTTACTTCCAAGAATGGGGAAGGGTGAGAGTAACCAAAGAGTGTTTCTGTGGTTGTTTGTGTGGTTATGTGTGTGGTTAAGTGTGTACTCTCATGTGACAGCTTGTATATGTGTTTGTGAGTATGTGTGCACCGGTCATCTATGATCTCTTTAAGGGTTCAGCCTTTTTTCAAGGTCAGTTCAGCCTCAGACCTGCTAGGATTTGCTTGTCATCCCATAATGATTTTTGGTTGTAGTTCCTTACATGGGGAAGGGAATGGAGAAGAGCATGTGTGTGTGTGTGTGTGTGTGTGTGTGTAGTCTAGTTGTGTATTTGAGTCAGTTCTGTGAGTGCATATGTTTGTGTGAATGTGTGAATGTTTGCTTATGTGTGCATATATACCTGCTTGTTTGTAGTATAGCTGTTTTTTTAATAGACAAGCACCTGTATGTATATCTGCACGCATGTATGCATGTGCACCTGTGTATGTCTGTGTATCTATGTGTGGTGTGTGTATGTGGGCGTGTGTGTTCGTGTGTGCGTGTGTGTGTGCACGTGCATGTCTGCATGTGTGCATGTGTAACCAAAGAGTATGCATATTCATAAGTTACTCTAATCCTTCCCTTCTCTTGTAAGCAACTACACATCTACATACACACATACAGGCATAAGACAAGTTCTCAGATTCAAGGCAGACCTTGAAGAGAGGAGGCATGTCATTGATAAGGACTTTGACAAACAAACAACTGGTTTATTGTTTAAGCAATACATTAAGCAAACAATCTATTAGTTATTTGGGTAGATTATTTACCGATTGACTAACAATAAAGAAGTGATGTGTGTGTGTATTATAATTGGCATAATGACCCTCCCAAAACACAACGATATACATAAATGTATACATACAAATCTATTCTCTTCTCTCTATCTACTTACCCCTACCAGTACGTACTCAAAATTACATTCATACTACAAGACCCCTTTGAAAGTAAAAGTAAAAATATATGTAAGATGTTACAGTTGCAGTTCCATTATCTAAGCACATGGAGCTTATGTCTCCACACTATCCACTTGTAATAATAAAATATGAACTCCTATTGGAATCTACATACCATGGACAAGAGGCATTTCTACCCATTCTACACAGCACTTTCCTTAGATAATGGAACTGCAACTGTAACATCTTACATATATTTTTACTTTTGCTTTTATTCTCTTATATTTCCTTTATATTTCTTATATCTATCATTTTGCAAAATAACTCCTTATACTGAACTCTACTATTTCCCTCTGGTTTACTCGCTCATATCACCTTGTTGTCTCATTTTATTTAGCACACACACTTCTCTTGACTCTTACTCTCTTTCTCTCTTCTCTCTCCTACCCACCTTCTCCTTCCCCCCTTCACCATCAACTCTCCCTCATAAGCCCACCCCACCCCTACACATTCCAACCCCACCTTCCCTATCCTTCCCATCCCACCCCATCCCTTACATCCACTTCCACATACCCCACCTTTACCCCCACCCTCAGCCTAACTCACATGCCACCCTTGCTTTCCCCCACTCTTGCCCACCCCACCTTCCAACACCATCACACTATACTATACACCACTACACCATAACACACAACGCATCACATCACAACACACCACCACGCACACACACCAGCACTGACTAATTCCGAGCCCCACATTTTCACACCTACACATATACGCATGCACACGTCAAGATCACCAGCCTTCTTTCACAAGCACATACGAACTCTCTTACACACACACATACACACCTTCGTTTTGGGATTACTACTACTTTATTATCTCTTCCTAACTCTCTTGGGTGACCCTTCTGTCTGGCATTCGCCATGATAGATCGCTAGCCACTACACATTCCTTCTTTTACTCTCCGTGTTTCTCTCCTTGTTTCTTTCTGTGGAAGAGCGTAGGCTCGAAATGTTAAAGACTTATTCACTTCTCGAGCGTTATACTAATACATCTGTTTGTTTTCTACACCACCTGCCTTCGTCTTTTGTTTTTTTGTGAATTCTCCCCTGTGTATGTATATATATATATATATATACAGGGGATAATTCACAAAAAACATATATATATAGTAGTAGGAATTAGAATTGGGTGGAATACATTCAAGGAGCTATTACTGCTGCTACAATAAAGGGATTCTCTCTCCAAGCAAAGAGTATATTTTATAATGCTTGGGTATGAACTGTAATGTTGTGTGGTGGTGAAACATAAGCACTGAATGCAGAGAATGTGTGTAGATTGGAAAGCAACAAAATGTGTATGGTCTGCTGGATGAGTAATGTCAGTGTGCATGAATGATGAGGCACAGATAAGGAAAGAGTAAAATTAGGTGTAAAAGAAATCAGATGTAGTGTGCAATAGAGATGGCTATGCTGTTGTAGACATGTAATACAGAATTGTTTTAATGGTTACATAAAGCATATCAGATAAAGAAAGACTATGCCTAAGGAAAAAAATGATGAGATGGTCATTGCTAGAATACATTTAATTATAGGTCAGTGAAATCATGGCTGCCCTAGGGATAAGCAGCAATAACAGCCATCCATACTAATGTGGCAAATGAATGTAAAACAGAAAAATAAGATAAAGTTTTCTTTCTTATTTTCTTTTTCTTTATTCTATTTTGTAAGTACCATACTTTTTATCAGCTACTGTTTGTCAATAGGATTGCCAGATTATAGCTGGCAAATGAAATCAATGTGAAGTATCAATCCAGTTCTTAGCAATCACTATATGTTTTTGTTGTTTCCTTAAGTTTTTATTCGAAAACTCCTTGATATCCTTCAACCAAATGCTCACCATTAAGCTAAGTTTCAACTCTGCAACTTCTATTATTAATACAATAATTCCAGTTGCTTTGAACTTGTCAACACTTGAATATTTTTTCTGCCTCATTCCCCCCCCCCTCTTTCCTTAAACTCTGCTTTACCACTTTCTTTTTGCTATAGAACATACAGTAAACAAACTGCTGCTAACATGTAGTCACAATGTGGCTTTAATTTTACAGGTGGTAACTACTGTAAAATCTCTACTGTGTAATTAACTTAGTGTTACCATACTTAAGAAAGGAAGCATTAAAAGGTTAACTAGAAATAATTATGTCGAGAGGAAAAAAAAGAAATTTTAATTAGTCAATTACTAATATCAATTTCATTATTTTGGCAAGTGCAAGAGAAAAACTAGGCAGTTATTGGTCTTATGACATCATCAGTAAGACTACGTCCTACTTTTAAAATAGTGGTGAAATAGTAAAGTATAATTGTTTAGAGGAGATGCATCCCTGAATTATTCATTCTCTACCATATAGCCTGGCGCTGTCATGTTGTCACTAGTCTGAAGTTAACTAAACTAACTAAAGTTTACATATTCACTTCAGTTATATCATGATAAATCAGTTACATGATAACACTACCTCTCCCTCTTTGTCTTGTTTGTGAACACGACACAAATACAATGAACAGCTAACAATGAATTAACATTTTTGACATATTTCAGATTTTATCCTGTTCTATGGTTTTATATCAATTTAGTTCATTTTCTTATGAGTTATTGGAGCAACTATATTTACAGTTGGTTGTCTTTTCCATATCAGTGATAAGACACTGAACTCAAATATCTGTCCATCTAACTGTAAATAGTTGATTGTAAAATAAAAATTAGTTACTCTGTAGAACAGTGCTTCTCAAAGTGAAAGACACTGTTCCCATGGAGGAGTGGGGAGCCAAGAAAATTTGGCATGCTACTGTGAACAGAGGGGACAGAAGGTGAGAGCAATAGATTTGTCAGCATAATTTTCAGGTCTTTGTTTTCTATATAAATCTTAGCATTTTAAAAAAATTATATGCAATTTAATGATAAACTGCTTGCTAGCCATAAACACATCAACAATAACATTAATGGTTTTAAATTTTGACACAAGGCTAACATGGTGGTGGTGGTGGTGGGGTGCAGGGGTTAGTACTTATTTTACTAACCCTGAAAACATGAAAAGTGAAGTTTGCCTTGGTGGAATTTGAACTCAGAACATAAAAAGCTGGAAAACATCAATAATAATATCAATAGACATCAAAATGTTGTGGTGTTGTGGTAAGTAGTCGCCCACATCAAACTTGTAACCAGAAGTAATTATGCTGGCCTGATATTACATACATGGCATGATCAATAAGTATCCGGACTGTGCCACTGTTATGAAGTCACTTGTCACAGATTGACCTTGAACCCTGATGTGCATGTGCACTAAGTTTTAACATTCTAGCTCACTTCACTTGTGTACATCAATGCTTGGAAGGAATGTGTGTAGCATGTGATCATTGCACTGACCATAACAGAAAGATGAGCAGAGAATCTGCATCAAATTTTGCCAAAAGCTTGGCAATACCAGCCCAGAGGCCTAATCAAACTTTTTAAAAAGTTTACATCATTCTCAACACAATCAAGGGGATCTTGTGCAACTGAAACCCGAGTGTCTTTTTGGTCAGCTGAAAGCAGTTTTGGCAGACACATGTCTCATACCCAAATCTTCAGTGATAATGGACTGAACTGAACCATAACTAATCTGCACATCCTCTGATAACTCATGAATGGTAATTCAACAATTTCTCTGCACAGCTGCATGCACATCTGCAATGTTTTTTCTCAGTTCTGCTGTTTGTGGTTTCCCAGAACATTCATCAATATCGATATTTTTCGGCCATCTTGGAAATGTCTGAACCACTCGTACACTAGTGTGCGCCTCATACTCTCCTCTCCATACACTTCTGCAACTTTGCGTAGGCCTCTGAGCAGGTATCACCATGACAACTTTCTCTGTCATGGTCAAAGCAATGATCATATGCCACACACCTTCCTTACAAGCATTACTGTAAACAACAGAAGTGAAGTAGACCATTAAAATTTAGTGCACATGCACAGCAGAGTTCAAGATCAATCTGTGCCAAGTAGCTTCACTTTGCATGCTTTAGCTTCATTACTATGGCAACAGTCAGGATACTTATTGATCAAACCTCATATATATACACATTAAAAATGGTATGAAATGATGTTGCATCATAGCATGGAGACATTGAAAGAGAGTTGGTGAAAGAAAAGGTAAGATAGTTAAAACAGTTCTAGAATATTGTCACCCTTGTAACACTGCCAAGTTGTTTGTTTTATTGGGGTTTTTTTACTAGCTTGTGCTGAGTTCATCTTCTGTTGGTATGGCCAACAGAGGAGTTAGAGATCTAAAATTTTTAACTTAACTCGAAATATACCACATGATAATGAAGTCTTCGGTAGTGCCCCTATAAACCAATGAGCTAGGAGACTCACAATCAATAAAGCTATATATAGTGGGCTAATAAGGGTGCCGGAGGCGCAATGGCCCAGTGGTTAGGGCAGCAGACTTTCGGTCAGAGGATCATGGTTTTGATTCTCAGACCGGGCATTGTGTGTGTTTATTGAGCGAAAACACCTAAAGCTCCACGAGGCTCCAGCAGGGGGTGGAGGTGACCCCTGTTGTACTCTTTCACCCCAACTTTCTCTCACTCTTTCTTCCTGTTTCTTGAGTAAAGCTGCGATGGACTGGCATCCCGTCCAGCTGGTGGGGAACGCATACGCCATAGAAAGTGGGAAACTGGGCCCATGAGCCTGACTAGGCTTTAGAAGGGCGCACAAAAAAAAAATAAATAAAAAAATAAGGGTGCCTCTACACAGTCTCTCAACCTGCTAGAAACTTTAAAGCAAATATCTCTCAAATCACACCATAATACCTTGAGAAAGGTTACATGCAATGTCTTTGCTGAAATGGAACTGACCTTGACATAAACAACAACAACAACAACTACAAAGTAGAAATGATGTAGCAGACTGTATAAGGCAAGTAGAGTTGTGTACTTTGTCTAATTTTCTAAATACAATGGCCAAAGCATGGTTAGAAACCCTGACACATTTCCTACTACTACTACCACCACCACCTCCTCCTACTACTACTACTACTACTACTACTACTACCACCACCACCACCCATATAAAAGTGAAATAAAAACTGGATGTGTGTGTGCGCACAGATGTTTCCAACTAAATAACTGAACAGCCATTGAAAAACTTGTGTGGTTACATTATCTGTTAGAAGCAGCTGCCAAATCTCTGTCAAATCGCAACCTGTCATCTTTAAAACTTTTGAATTTAAAATTTAAACACTTTAATAGTGGCTGTTTTTGAATGGGTCGATGTTGAGAGAGTTAAAAAAGAAAGAACTCCTTGGATAATGCAATCAATTCTAGATACACCAAATCTAAATAAAAGATAGGATGGTCATGACAGGAATGCCTTTGATCATAGGTCACCTCAATCAAAGATGACATAGGGCTGCACAACAACAACAATTAAGTAGATTGAAGAGATTAATTTACTGTATCTATGGACACACAGTAATTAACTCATGACTTAATACTTTAACCTAGTAATTAATGAATTATACAGACAAAAAGGAATATTATCGACATGATTAAATTCTATTGAAATAGTTTTAATAGATTGAAATAAATAAATAAATAAATAAAAGCTTTCCTCTATATAAATATTGGAATAATTATTTTCTTTCTTTAATTACATTTATGACATTTTGTGTGAAATTATATAAGACAGAATAGAAAACTGGAAAAGTAGAACTTCAAATGGTACAATTTAAATTAATATTAGATCTACAGTTATTTTAACTCCTAATGAATAGATAAATTACAAAAATGTTAAAGAGGTGACATACACATATAGTGATATGTTTTCTTATTTTACTGGCCCAAATAAAAGGTCATAGGTTGTGGTTAATTTATAATGGAAAAATAAACAAAAGCTACTTTATCTGTAGAAAATGATAATAGACCAAAGTGAGTAATAAATTAAGCAACGCTATCAAATTAAAATACATAAATTAGTGATTAATATGAATCACACATTTTGAGAATATTTGTGTAAAGGAGGTTCTAAAATAGCAGTTGAGATAGAAATTAGTAAATTATTTAATTCACAAAATATAATTAATGCCTCCTGAGATGAGAAAGATAAATAAATGAGGTAGCTGCCTGAATGTTACAAAAAAGAATGGTTATTTAAAAACGAATAGTACAAATGTAGCCAGTGGATAGTAGGCTAGCTAAAGTGCTGATCATGTGACTGACAGTTCATGTGTTCAAACCAAAACCATTGCACTGTGCTCCTAAACACAGGCGACCTAATTGCCAGCTACATGCAGTCTGACTAAAAACAATTTAAACCAAAAACTAAAAGAAAAGGAGAAAACTTTATGTGCAAGCAACTGGTTCCTTACATACTCATTCACTCTATTAGAAATAGTACCCAAATCTCCCTCAACTCATTCACTACCATCTCAAAAAAAAGGTAAGATATATTGCATAGTATAGTCATGAATACACTATCTAAATGGGCAGACTGGTGGCCATGGCTGAAATGACTTTCTTCATAAGTCTTCTTAACCAAATCTGATCAGGGGCTACACATCAACTATGTATATGTCATATGTCTGCTCAACCAAACCTGGCCTAGGGCTACACAACAACTAGTATAGTAACTATAGCTACAGCATCAACAAGTCTGTGAGGGAACATCTTTACTGTTGCTCAACTAGCTAGAAATGGTAGTCAAATCTCCCTTAGACCACACTATTGTATTAGATAAAGAATAATACAAATTGAACAATGCAAGTCTTAGATATACATGAAAGAGAGAATGGTCATGGCTAGAATGCCTTTAATCTTAGATTTGCATCATAGTGTATCTTGGACTACATTATCCAATGTATCTCATTTTTGTTAACTATATAGAAGTTCCCACATTGGTTCGTTGACTTTAGAAGAATGAAATTATTTATGAATTCCCATATCATCCTTGTATAGGAAAGCGTGCTAATTATCTTTGTACTGTTGTAAGGGCCCTACTGAGTTTTGAACCATAACTCTCAGATTTACTCAGCTTGGAACAACAACCTACTGTATCACCAGCAAAGGAAAAGAGTTGCCATAAAAGGTATTAATACCTATGCGAATATGCCTTGAATAATCAACATTGGCCAACTTATAGTTAATGTCATAAACTTCAAAAGAAGCATGCAAGTTTTGCTGCCAAATAGTTATTCCCAGAGTTCTGGAAAATGTGGCTTACAGTTATAAAAAGCTGGCAGATTCAAACTCAGACTCAGACCTGAGAGCCACACAACTGTCTAAACAAATGTTACTTTGATCAGTGAATTGGTCTCTTGCCCTCTTTCACTTTTTCATATTTAACATGCTTATGTTGTATTTGACAAAAGGCACTAACCTTAAGTTGTAGCATTGAATAACACACAGATTATTTGCTGTGGTTTGAATTCCTTCTATTTAGTTCATCTTCAGTGGCTATGCCCTACCTTCATAATATAATCAAGCATGTTGAATTACAGAAGACTTCTAACAATTATATTTGCTATTTCATGAATGTTATTCCATTGAATTATTTATATGTACACATGAAAATGATGTCGGTTAATAAAATATGAAAGCTCAAATAAATATTAGCGTGATCATAGTTGTCTTCACATGCAACCGACTTAGACAGTAAACTACCAATGAAGAATATATGACTAACCACCACCATAAAGTACCATTTGGATTATAGTTTTGTTACTGTTGAAGTATGTAATGCTATACAATTAAGCACACAATGATGAATTGCTTCGTGAGTTCATTACATATCTATATAGGGTAGGCTGCAAATAAATTTCTGAATGACATCAACAGCAACTACCATTAAGAGCCAAAGAAGGAGCTTTATGGGGTTATTTGACCTGGTAAAAATAGCAACCAAATTCCCTCAAATTACATCTGTACTGTTTTAAGTAAAGTGGGAAACAGACACATTAGAGAATAGAACTTTAAATGCTCTTAAAGCGATAGGACAGCTGGAGTACATTTGATAATAGGTCTGCTTAGAAAAAGCTGAGTTGGAAGTAAGCAACAATAACTATTACAAATATCTCCACTTGACTGAATCATAATCTCACAGTTGTTACTGCTGCTAATTAGAGCAAATACAAATTGTTTAGTTAAACATGATCAATAATTAAATTTTCCGCTTCTAATGGCAACAACATTCTGAGGTTTTACTGACAGAAGAATTAGAAATGCCCTGCTCTTCCTTGTGATAAACCAATTTAGTTCAATATTGGGATTTTAGAGTCATTATTTGCTGACACAGACTGTCACTAGTTTCTTTGGATCCTGTTATTTACAGATTATACTTGACTCTATTGATTATAATATTCTTTTATCCTACTGATTATTGTATCCTTTGTGGAGGCGCAATGGCCCAGTGGTTAGGGCAGCGGATCCGCGGTCATAGGATCGCGGTTTCGATTCCCAGACCGGGTGTTGTGAGTGTTTATTGAGTGAAAATGCCTAAAGCTCCACGAGGCTCCGGCAGGGGATGGTCGCGAACCCTGCTGTACTCTTTCACCACAACTTTCTCTCACTCTTTCTTCCTGTTTCTGGTGTGCCTGTAATTCAAAGGGTCAGCCTTGTCACACTGTGTCACACTGATATCCCCGAGAACTACGTTAAGGGTACACGTGTCTGTGGAGTGCTCAGCCACTTGCATGTTAATTTCACGAGCAGGCTGTTCTGTTGATCGGATCAACTGGAACCCTCGACGTCGTAAGCGACGGAGTGCCAACAACATATTGTATCCTTTAATCCTTATCTTTTTAAGGAGGAGTCTGTATATTCTACCTGGTTTCTCAACAGATTCCAGAGACTTATAATCAGCCAGTGATCCTTTGGGTCCAGAATTCCCAGCACACTAAGAAATCATATAACACTTTCACCAGAATTACTATCACCTGCTACTACAGTTTCTGATTAGAACGAGTAACAGTTACTGAGGCGTCATTATTTCAATGTTTCATGCCTATCTCAGTTGGTGCTCATCATATCTGGCAGGTGGAATACATTATGATTGATGCCTGAACTTTATGTTTTCTAAACATGATACTAAATCTATCATTGGTTTAAGCTCATTTTTTTTGTCTTGTTTTCATTTTTTTTCACCACCACCTTCCTTCAATGAGACAATAGATTTTTACTAAAAAGTTTGATAATATATTCTCCCTGCCACCACACATACTTAAACAGCTGATATATCTACAATTTATAAGCAATAATCACACACACACATACACACACACACATACACACACACACGCTTATATGTGTGTGTGTGTGCGTATACATATACATCATATACACATAAATACACATACATGATGATTAGTTAAAATACAAGGTTAAAGGCAATGTTTATAATTCTTAAATCAAAATGGTCAAAGTATTTGACCTTATGTGGTATTTACACAAAAATATTCTATTCCTTATAAATATTTATAAAATATCATTTTGGAGAGATTCATTTCCATCATATTAGTCTCTACATTTTATTTCTCAAAACATTTCTTCTCACATTCTCTCTCTCTCTCTCTGTCTCTCTCACTCTGAAACACAAATGTAAACCAACAATATACAGTCAAGTCAACTCTGTTATTAATATGGTATAAAGAAATCTTCTTGAATGGTAAACCTTATAACTTATACCTACTTCTTCCCATGAAAACTAAGGGACCCTTTACATGATCACTCAAAATAGTAGCTAAATATCACTCAAATCTCATCCTACAGAGAGTAGGCCTCTCATCATAGGCCTGGTCTATCAGGACTTACCCTGGGACTAAACAATTACAAGAACCTTTCAGGTTGAGAGGGTCACTGCAAGATCAAGAAGCAATATTTCATTCCCTAGTGTAAACGCGATGTATAAACCAGAACTGGAGGCTAATATTCAGTACAAATACACACACACAAACACACACACACACACTGATACTTATGAGTACTTCTAACAGAAAATGAACTCAATACATGTGTAAAGTATATATTTTTATTGAGGAAATCGAAGGTACATGTCCTGAACCAACTTATAATAGATAAACTTTTAATTTTTATTATCATAACTACTTGATGATTCCTAGATGAGATGAAACTGGTTAGTTGCTGCAAAGAATTGTACCTTCAGTTTCCTCAATACATACATATACAAGTGCACATGCACACACACATATGACTCGTACTGCTATAAAAGCTGATTACCTGACCACTGGAGACAGTGAATGGATAAAGTCATTAGAGCATTGGGTAGTATGCCCTGCTATATTTGCTATGACTCCCTGCAATCTGAATTCAAATACCATTGAGACCAACTTTGTCTTTCATCCCTTCAAGGCCAGTGAAAAAGTACCAGTCAAAGGTGTTGGACTGCAGAACTGTTAAAGGATTAGGCAAGTTGCCTTACAGTATCTATTCTGGCTCATTCCTTTCTGATAGCAAAGCCTGTGATGACACTAATAACAAGCTGTATTGGTTTAAGTCATTGGTGTTCTTTTGGTTAAATATAAGTAATGTGGAGAAGGGGAGACTTGCATGCTGGAGTACTGCCAGTCTATTTCAAAAACTTTTGCCCAGGCCTGCATATGTATGTACAGATACATCATTAACCTTAATTGATGCACACCATCTCACACACATGCTGCTACTACCTCACCAGCTCTGCCTTTATCAACCAGCTGAAGAAACAAGATAACAATTTGTAGAAACTCTGCATAGTCCCAGAATCATAAGGTAAGTTACCATATCTGTTTGGTATGGACTAACATTTTTCAATTCCATTTCCTATCTGTCTTATAGGCAACAGTTAGACCTCTGAAATCTTTCAGTTTCCTATAGATTTACATCTAAAATACACTCCAAACACAACGTTGTACCATAGAAAGAGAGAGAACTCATACTATAGTGTATTAAAAATATTCCTCAACCACTTTAAAATAAAATTCTTAAAAGCCAAAACTCCAAGAGTAAAATTTTCCATTGTTTACTAAACAATACCTCACACTAATACAAAAGAAAGTCTTCCTACTTGCATGGTTTCTCTTGCTTTTCCTTGATTGTCTGACACAAAGACAGCTATTGGAAAGCTACACAGCATTTATTCCACTACTTGAAGATCTCCCAATAGAATGAAACAAGTGTACACTTGTTGCAGTCAGTAACTTACTAATATGTATGTGTGTATGTTATATCTGTAACTGACAGTATTAATTATATCTGACAATTGCAACTCACATGATCCATCTCAGACTTAGAGTCTCTAATAACACAATAATCTTTCTAAGAAAGCTGTCAATAATTCTCTTGAGATTCTAAGGTGCAAGTTAACTAAGACCATGATACCCTGTAGGCTCAGTCATACCAAACAAGCATTTAATGTAAGGAGAGGATGAAAGAAATAACTGAAGGAATGGATGGAAAAGACTAGAATAAAATTTTTTTAATGGGAAGAAATAAAAGAATGGGGAAAAACAGAAGTAAATCAAAAAGAAAGAAAGAAAAAGGAAGGGATATAGGTAAACAGAGAGAATAAAAGGAAGAGAGGGAAACAGAATAAAAAGAAGGAAGTAAAGGCACATGGAAAGGAAAAAAGGCATGATTCGAAATGATATGAAGAAGAAAGGAGAGGAAAAAAAAGAAAGTTACAGAAATAAATTGTTGGTTCATAGTATTTACCAAAGAAGATTCCATCGAAAGCAAAAGGAAAATGCAAGAAAAGAAAATAAAGAAATGATCCATTGAGCTGCGGAAGATGGTTGATGGGGAGTTAGGAATTTAGTTTCATTGTTTTACTGACAATTGTAAGGAAATTATCCTCCTATAAAGGGTTCTCATTGTTATGTATTGTAGTGCATTAATGACATAGCAGTTCATTGATGACATGACAATGAAAGTTTTCCTGATTAAGAGTAAAATCTCTAGCTATCTTGCTACTCTTTGTCCATCCATTGCATTTTTTGCATGCTTCTCGATCTATTATCCTCAACTCTTCCTTTCGTGATAATAATGTTTTCTAGACCTCTGCTTCTTTGAATATAGCCATAATAGATGAGCTTTTGTCTTTTTCAAAATGTTCAGGAATTGTCTTTCACCTACTTGTTTATAAAAACCATTTATTGTCTGATGATCCTTGTAAGAGACTCATAAGATTCTCCTATACACCTACATTTCAAATGCATTGATTATATTCTCTTCAAATTTGTTCAGAGTCCATTCTTTGCAGCTATAAATGCCAGTTGGTCAAATGGGCATTCACTCTAGCCTTGTTTTTAGTTTGGTTGGGAATTGAGATTGCTAAGATGTGGCAGCTATGAGAGTCGAACACAAAGGTTATCCCATTTGTCATCAGAGCATTGGGTTCAATACCACCCAATCTGAAAAAAACATCTGAAAACCTTAGAGATACCCTACAATCTAGATGTATTGCAAAAGTCAGCATTACTTAGAACTGCACACATATTGTGTAAAGTACTGTCTGTCTGAGGTCCTTGTTGTGACTTGACAAATCAGTACAAACCCCCAGTAGACACAATATCTTCAATCAACAACCTTATGATATACTATACTGTGCAACGTTAACAACAACAACAACAACAACAACAACAATAATAATAATAATAAATAGGTAGGATTGGCTAATGAAAGGAACATTTAAAAAAAGAAACCAAGAGCACTATACTGGCAGCACAAGAACAAGTTTTGGCCACGAACTGGAGGGTGAACCTTAGGAATGAGCAAGTGTCTGCACTGTGCCGTATCTGCAATAGAGTGGATGAAACCATTGCCCATGTCACGAATGAATTCTCTAAACTTACCCAAAACCACTACAAGTTGTGGTGACACGATCAGGTAGCGACAGTGCTACATTGGAAACTGTACGAAAAGTGGGGGCTAGAGAGAGAGGCAAGATGTGATATGAGCACAAATCACAGAGAGTGGCAGAATTGGAGACTAGTCAAATCCTCTGGGATTTCCCAATCCAAAATAGATCAAGTGCTAGAGCATAAAAAACTGGACCTAGTCTAGTGGTGGTGGACAAAGTGCACCACATATGCTATATAGTTGATATTGCATGCCCCTCTGACTCACAAATAGTCAAGAAGGAAGGCGAAAAGATAGATAAATACAAGCCTCTTAAGTACGAAACAGCCCAGCTATGAAAAATGAAGAAGGTCAAGATAGTGCCAACTATTGTTGGGTCCTTGAGAACAGTATCAGAAAGCATCAAGGGGAATATAAGGAAATTGGAATAAAGTGCGTAGCAGAACTGTTACAAAAGGTTTGCCTCCTTGGCACAGTCAGAATAATCAGGAAAGTATTAGATAACTGAAAAGAACAGATAGCATGGTACTGTAGGCTGCAGGTAGCAAGCCCACTATGCATGCAAGACTCCAGGAGTTCCAAAAAAACCTGTGATAAAGAAAAATGATAATAATAATTCTTTCTTTTTTTTTGCCACAAGGGGTAATGGCTGAAGAACATTGCAAGAGTAAATTGCAATAAAGAAGAGAAGCAAAAACAGAAATATGTATGTTTTACAATAATAGCTTTAAAAGTTCAATAAAAGAAAAAAAACAATAGGTATTGTTACTAACCAGAGTTATCACCATTGGAAGCTCTCATGATAACTGCAACTAGGATATCTGAAAAAGACAAAAAGAAAATAAATAAATAAATAAATAAATAAATAAATAAATAAATAAATAAATAAATACAGACATATATATGAATGCAGAAGCTAGCTATCTCTTGAGCATATGCATGTATGCAATATATATATGCACTGCTGCAGTCTAATTACTGAAACAAATATAAAATAATAATAATAATAATTATATATATATATGTCATCATCACTTAATGTGCCATTTTCCATGCAGGCAAGGATTGGACAGTTTAAGAAGAACAGATGGGTGTGAGGGTTCCACCAGGTTCTGTGTCTGCCTTAGCATAATTTCTACAGCTGAATGCCTTTCCTAATGCCAACCACTTAACAGAATGTACTGGGTCCAGGTACAATGTGAATATGAGGCAGAATAGGAATTAGTACAATGATGAAAATAATGATTATGAAAATTATGTAGAGTATGATAATGATAGCAACTATGATCATGACAGCAATGATGATGACGATAACAATGACAAAGACAATGATGATAATGACAGTGGTGATGCTGATGATGATGATTTTGCTGATGGCAATGATTATGAAAAGGATTTTCCCTTGACAACAGAAATGATCTGGTGTATACATAAGTAAAACCATCACTTTTAGCAATTTCTGCTAGACACAACACAAGGAAGCAAACTTCATAAAAAGAGATAATTTCATTTATCTCATTTGTTTTTCTTAAGATGTTGCCAACGGCAGCACTAGCAACAGCAGTAACCTACTGGCGATAAATCAGAAATGATCTGATCTGCCAAAAATTCAATTTTCTCCTCAGAATTTTCTGCACTGCTACATTTATTTTATTTTATTTTATTCTATTTTTTGTTTTGTTGTTGTCTTGTCACACACACTAATGCCTACCTTATCTTCAAACATGCATTTACAAGCACCCCTGTGAGCATGCATTTAATACTACCAAACACACATACATAGACACAAAATGCTGAATTAATGACGTTTGGAGTTGCAGGTCAGATATCTTTACATTGTGCAACTGAAGTGCATTAGACTGATGTCTTGCAACTATGTTATGAGGCTGTACAAAAATATATTGCTGAATTATTTAAATAAAAATAATTGCATATGGAATAAAATTAATTAAAAATAAGATGTTATTAATTCTAGAAATCAATATAGAATGTATGTAAGTGTATTATATTCTTTTATTCTTTTACTTGTTTCAGTCATTTGACTGCAGCCATGATGGAACACCGCCTTTAGTCGAACAAATTGACCCCAGGACTTATTCTTTGTAAATCTAATACTTATTCTATTGGTCTCTTTTGCCAAATTGCTAAGTTACATGGATGTAAACACACCAACATCGGTTGTCAAGCAATGGTGGGGGAACAAATACAGACATATACATACATACACACACACGTATATATATATATATATATATATATACAACAGGCTTCTTTCAGTTTCCATCTACCAAATCCACTCACAAGGCTTTGTTTGGCCCAAGGCTATAGCAGAAGACACTTTCCCAAGTTGCCATGCAGTGGGACTGAACCCGGAACCATGTGGTTAGGAAGCAAACTTCTTACCACACAGTCACGCCTATATAGAGAGAGAATATTTATAAATCACATATAATATATATA
>NC_068986.1:83833842-83844546 GCF_001194135.2 Octopus bimaculoides | reverse complement strand
AGTCACTAGACTTCAGCCATGCTGAGGCACCGCCTTGAATTTTTAGTCAAATGAATCGACCCTATTATTTATTTTTTAAGCCTGGTACTTATTCTATCGGTCTCTTTTGCTGAACTGCTAAGTTATGGGGACATAAACACACCAACACCAGTTGTCAAGTGGTAATGGTGGCAGGGGGACAACTAGAGACACAAACACACACAGCCACTACTGCACCTATAGATATAAATTTTTTTTTGATTTGGTTTTGAGGAACTATGCTTAGCAGGCTCTCCAAAACTGATGAGGCCGATGCAGAAACAAAGGACAAGCAAGGAATTCCAAAGAGCCAACATTTTGGGGGTGGGGAGACTAGGTACAATGGTTAGCATAGGACTAATTTTGCGGGTTAAGAGGTTTCTCAATATGGGAAGCAAGAGGGGAGATAAGTGAGTTAGAAATACCTGAGTGGAGACAGCATAAACTCAACCAGCTTTGTAGAACTCCAAGTCAGAAGTTCATGTGTTGGCAAGTTACTTCATGCCAATCAGTCCTAGTTAATGATGTCTGAGTGTTTGTTTTCTTTACAACACAATCAGATTAGAAATAATACATTTCTAAATCTTTCAGAGAGATTTATGCAATAATGATATGATGAAGTAGTTGTATGCTGTCAACTTAATATGACAGTCCCCTGAAGGGAATAAAACTACTGTTGGTTAGACTGAGGTGCAGCTTCCTAGGTCTAACCAACAGTAGTATTATTCATTTCGGGGGATTGTCACATTAAGTTGACAGCATACAACTACACAATCAGATTAGATGCAACATGCTCATTTATCATCAACCAAAATACATGAGCACAGTTGAAGGTATTAGAAATATTGTCTTCTGTTCCCACCATCCTAGTTCTCAGTTTTTTCAGGGCAAATTTAAATTTAAGACTCCTGAGCTAGTCATCAAATATTGTATCTACTTGGTCATTTTGTAAAAGTAATACAATATGGGATGCAATGCAGTAATCTGGAAATTTTGTTTTTAAGATATTGTGTGGTAGCCATAGTTGTTTGTGTGAAATTTAGTATAGTAGTTAGTATAAGTTGTAGTGTGCAGTATGACAATCAGATCATGTTATCTAGGATTTGTCAGAGAAAGAGGTATGGGACAACAATGTTATATGGGATATAGTCTGGAGAGTTTGTAGGCTGTTCAAAGGCAATAAGGCAATTAGTGTATTTTGCATGATGTGCTATGTTGCAACAGAGATTACATAATTATAGTGGTAAACACGATGACTTTTTAAGTTTATTAAAGAGAACTGAAACAGTTTGGATGTAAAAGTGAAGATAAAAAAATTGATAACATGGTTATTTTAGGGTGTGTATCTGCTTTGTGTTTGTGAAAATAGTGAATTTAGAAGTGTTTTGCATTAAGATGTATTGGGAGTGTTAGTGATATGTAAGAAGTTGAAATTATATTTTCTGCCTTCATTCAGTAAGACAGAGCTGATTACATGCATGAATGGTGTTTCTTATAGATTTAAACATACTTTCAATTGAAGTGCTTTCAGTAGGTAACATATAGATTACAATCAAAAGCAAGCTGGCCTCTGTTTTGATAGTTGAGAAGAGTCAGTTAAAGATTTACAGAATGAACTGGTGAGTTCAAATTCTAAGATATTTAGCATACAAATGAGATGATACAGTTAACTCATCCAACCAATGCTGAAAAGTAAATCAAAGCATGTTGAAATATTGATAGTAATGAAGATATAGGCTGATAGGATTCTTCAGAAATAGAATAGTGAGGTTACTATTGTGTTGGAATTGTTGTAGACTAATGTTTGGGATTACATCAGCATCCATCATCTCATTTTGACTTCAGAGGCATATTAAGATGAAAACTTTTCACTCCTACTCAGAAACGCCTACTAAATGCTTATCTCCACTTGAACAAATCTACCAAATTAGTATAGTAGATCAGCCACTTGTACATATAAGCAAACTGATACCTGTTTGCAAGATGAAAAGTAATATAATATGCGCCTATTCATTTATATATACATAAACATCCTCTGTAACATATGTACAGATTTAGAAAACTGCTGACTAAAAGTTAACTGAGGACTGTTTATTACTGTTTTAATGGTTTTAGCCATTGGCCTTTGGTCATGCTGGGGTACTGTATATTAACCAGCTCCCTTTCCTTCTCTACCACACAGCCATGATCTATCAGTTGTAAAGATCTTGGAGGAAACCATATAAAATCAGCAGCATAATGGCTTTGAAACTTTTCTGTTTTGGTTAGGAGATGACTTCTTTGGAGGTGGAGACAACACCGTCTTCTCAGTGATGGAATTATATCAACAGAAGGATATTGCAATAAATACCATTCTAAATGTGATATTGTAAACATCTACATTGTTCCCAATATTAAACAAAACTTTGAACCCCCATCTATACCCCACCCCACCCCACCTCACATTTTATGTGATATACTTGTAAGGTATATAAACACCTGGTGGATGCAGACACAAAGAAAATTAAACAGTAATATTTATTTCAATAAATATAGGTTAATTTGGACATCTATACGTGGTTGCTCTATCTGCTAGAAATAGCAGGTAATTCTCCTTCAACCTACACTACTTTTTTTTTAAATCAAAAATACAACTCCGAATAAATGTTTTCAAGATACACTATATCTGAAAAAAAGACAGGATGGCTATGGTTGGGGTGCCTTTACTCATAGGTCTGCTTGATTAAAGCAAACCTGAGGCTAAACAGCAGCAACAACTTTGATAAATATAAAAGAAGATTCAACTTACTAAAACTGCACTGTTATTTAAGAAGAAAACAGCAGTGAACAAGAAAGCTAAATTTACCTGTGATTGACTGTGGCACACTGATAAAAGATTACTATTCAACTTTTATCTCAGTTATAGGTAAAACTGTCCAATATGGGAAGAGGTGAAATTTGAGCTGCAATCAAAACCTAAGTTTTTGTTAACCATCTCTGATAAATATCAGTGATCTGTAATTCAATCATGCTTCCACTGCCTGTTGGTAAGGTTAAAGTACACTTACAAAAAAAAAGAAAGTTAGCAGCAGCACCCTGAACAATATCCCAAAATGAATGGTGCAGTGGGAAAAGAGAGAGAGAGGGGAGTGAGAGAGAGGGAGAGATGGAGAGAGAGAGGGGGGAGAGGGGGAGAGAGAGGGAGAGGGAGAGAGAGAGATATGAACAGTAAAATGAATTCAAGGAGAGACTAAAAAAACCTCTAGAAAAAAAGGACAAAAATAGAAAGATAGACATTAAAAATCCATAACAGTAAGAAAGGGAAGTTAGCAAGAAAATACAAGACAAAGGAGAAAAGAAACACACATACACACACACAGTGAGAGAAAGATAAGTAATACAAATTCCAAAATTCCATTAAAGCAAAGTGTATAGAACTATGGTTTTAGAAATGCCGTGTTCATTATAATTCTTCTAGTCCAAAGTTCAGTTACGTAAAACTATTCTGGGAATCAAAGGACAAGATAGATTAGTTTGTTGTAGCATGACATTAATAAAGAATGAAAAATAGCAACTTTGGGAAACATTTCAGTTTCCAGATTACCAACAGTATAGACAGAATCACAGTCCATTACATCATCATCATCATCATTATCATCATTATTTAATGTTCGTTTTCCAAGCTGGCAAGAGTCAGATGGTTTGACCAAAGCTGGTAAGCTGCATCAGATTCCAGTTATCTTTTTGGCATCGTTTCAAAGGCTGGATGCCCTTGCTAATACTAACCACTTTACAGAGTATACTGGGTGTCTTCAATGTGTCACCGACATGGGCACCTTTTACATGTCACCAGCATGGGTGCCATTTATGTGTCACCAGCACTTTTACACGTCACTGGCATGGGTGGCTTTTGCGTGTCACTAGCACAGGTGCCTTTCACATGGCTGTGTGGTTAAGAAGCTTGCTTCTCGACCGTGCGGCCTTGAGTATAGTCCCACAGTATAGTGCCTTGGGCAAGTGTCTGCTACTATAGATTTCGGCCAACCAAAGCCTTGTGAGTGTATTTGGAAGATGGAAACTGAAAGAAGCCCATCAAGAATATACATGTATGTGTGTATATGAGCTTCTATACACTCTTCTCTAGATATCACGTGATGGTTGTAAATGGACATTATCATCATAAACGTGAGATTTAAACTTGTCTAGATATGGGAAAATATTACCTTAATTAGAAACAAGTGAGGATTGGAAACAGGAAGAGCATCCATTTGTAGAAAATTTGCTTCAACAAATTTTATTTGACCCATGCAAGTATGGGAAAGTGCACATTAAATGATGTTATATATACATATGGAATCACAGTCTATTTTCTAAATGTCTTCCCAACAGTACAATTAAAATAACAGTCCAGTTTTATTTTTAGCTTCCAAAATGAACTATGCTTAGGCACTGAATCAGAACAAATGTCGTAAAAAAAAATCTTTATATTCACAAACAAAACAAAAAAAAATCTGTCAACAGTGACTAAAGGAACCCACCAAAATTCTTAAACAACACAACTAAAACGTATAAAATTTAAAACTCCTAATATATACAATACAATCTACAAGGAAGCACAATAGTTAGCAACAAGTTCACAGAAAGGAGACAATAGAATGATTATCAATGCAGCAATCATGCATTTCAGCCATAAAACAAATTTTTTAGAAAATCCAAAGTGCAGGCTAATCAATACAATGAAGGGCAAATTAAGAATAGTGAGCAACAAAATCACATAAAAATATCAACTCTAAAATCAGCTATGAAGCAAGATTAATACAATACAGCTTATCTACTATTGACTGTTACAAGGACATGAAAAACGAAAAGTATGCTGAATTCACCAAATGTAATATTGTAGAATCCTACCTATTGATAAGAAAACACCTCCCAATAAAAGTGCTGAACCTTGCAAAATGATTGACCACCATACCAGCTAGCAACAGGTAAACATAATAATACTTGAGAAAGTATTCCTTATATTATGGTAACTTACTTTGTGTAAAGAAAGGAAATGAATAGCTTTATGACATATGCATGGGACACTACAATGGAGTGGAAACGTGCAAGGAAAAGTAAGCAACATATCCAACCAGTCCAGGCTGATCTATAAAGAGAGAATGGCTTAGCAATTTCCCAAAAGACAAATGAACATGAATTAGATATATTTAGAAAAAAATAGGTCCCCTATTAAATGCTTTCAAAGAGTTCAAACACTCAACAATATCCAAAGCAACCCATCTAAAATAAACTTTGTAGACATAACTGGAAGGTAACGCTAAGAAAACACTAATCCTTGTGAAAAAACATAGAGCAGCTATGATGTTCCAATCACTAACAGCATTTAACAGCTGATTTTCCATGCTGGTATAGGTTGGATAGATTTTCTGAGGCAGTGTTTTACAACTGGATGCTATTCCTGATGCCAACTCTTTTAGTCATCTCTCACAACACATAGGGGCATCAGTTGCATCAGCTGAAAAAAATTCCCCATTATCCTTTGACAAAACATTATCCACCCAAACAGCATCATTCTACCATGGAGCTCTTAAAATAAGTAAGTTCAAATAAAAATTAAAATTCACGCCAAAAGTCACACAATAAAGTAAAAACAAAAAACAGGACCTGAGAAAGAAACATTATCTGGTTCAACCTACTCAACAGCCTAAATGCATTGATTTATATGATGAATAAAAAAAAAATCTTAACACTTACCGCCAAACATATCTCAATAACACAAAAGTTAGTTGTAACTGTATAAGAAACTAAGATCACACCAATTAAATTATAAATATGCTAATATCTAGGAATAGCTGAAATGAAGGTAACCGTAACAGATAAAATCCATATTGTTATGTGGAAATTGCCTAGAAATGAGCTCATCCACAACACAACAGTAGTACATATAGGAAAAATGGAAAACAAATACATTGGTTCAACAATGGGTCTTTCAAGTCAGATATACACATGGTTTACTCTCTTTCCACAATATGTACTTAAGAAATATGTCCCTATTGAATCACATTCAGGATTTATGAGAGGAAAATAAAAACAACAACTGGGTAAATAACAGATAGCACCAACTGTTAGATAAATGGTTTTGGGATATGTACTCTAAGTACTGCAGTAATATACAACGTAATTACCAAACAGAAAGAAATGAGGTGATGTCATGTTGCAAACATCAGAATAAATTCATTTTTTAAATGGTCAGAATTACAAACAAGATAAATATTTGATGATATAATTGGCAGTGGAGGCACAAAAATTCTGACCAACAAATTAACTAATGGAAAAGAGTGACAGTTAAGAGATATCAGATACAAGGCGAAAACATAACAAAATTTTGTGACATCAGACAGCCCACCTCACTGCAGAATCATTACCAGATATCAACAGAATAATTTACTAAAACTGCATATAATAATGAAATTAAACAATGAAGAAAAAAACAGCCAATGAATTGGCCAATGAAAAGTGACAAAACGACAATAATCAAAAAGATACCACTCTAAAAAAAATAATATTTAGAAACTAGCCAATTAAAGTGATTGCCACACAGAAGAAAAAAACATGTTTCAGTGTATATATATAGTAGCGGCCATAATATAAGGGTCAGTAAGAACAAGTGTATCGAAATAGTTATTAAAGAAGATTAACAAAACATTGAGACTAGATATTTTAAGCATATTTAGATATATCTAATATCTATCTTTCAGGAAAATTTCAAGTGAATGGAATAAATATTTCATAAGTTATGAGGAAATAAACAAATAATCTTCCAAACCGCAACAGCCAAAAATTAAGGATCATTTAGAAAAAAATGAACTACTAACCGAGGTATTTGTTGTTTAGAAGACTGTTAATGGGCTAACAGTTACTTCTTATGGCCTTACATTATTGGAACATTCAACTGTCAACATGGCAACTTTTGAGAGATGACCAGTGTCCTATGATGAAAAACAAAAGATTGTGTGCCTTCACCAAGATCTGCAAGTCAAATTCTGTGATAGCAACTACTGTAGGAAGATCTAGAAGTGTTGTGCAACAAATTGTAGCTTGTTTTAAGTCATCAGGATCGACAGATGCTAAACCCCAAACCAGTAGATCTTGTAAAACTTCACCAAAACAGGATCGTATTATGGTTGTAATATCACTGAAGGTTGGGTTTAAGAGTGCTGCTGAAGTATCCCATGAGTTTAGCTCCACTTCCAATGTCAACGTATCGTGCAAAACAGTTTCTCGGAGGTTACAAAGTTCTGGGTTGCTTGCTTGGGCACCGGCAAAGAAACCTCTGATCTCCAAGAAGAATCAAAGAACTTGTCTTCATTTCACTCACAAACATATCATTTGGACAGAAGAATAGTGGTCGCAGGTTCATTTTAGCAATGAATCAAAGTTAAAAGTGATTGGTTCTGATGGTGGGATGTACGTCCGACGAAGAAGTGCATGTGTAAAGAAGACAGTGAAATATGGAGGAAGCAATATAATGGTATGAGGAGTGATCTCTGCTGCTGGTCCTGGTCCCCTTATTCGCCTACAAGGGACTGTCAATGCTGAAATCTAAGAGCAGATTCCTAGACAGCATGCCCTTCCACATCTCTGATCCTTGTCAGTTCAACCTCCTATCTTTGTGCAGGACAACGTTCCCTGTCACACTACAAAGAGAGTCAAAAGATTTTTTGAGTGATGAAGGGGTTGATCTCATGAAGTGGCCACCTCAAAGTCCTGGTTTCAACCCTATAGAAAACGTTTGAAAGATTATTGGAGATGGGGCGCGAAGGAGAAATTCAAAGAACCAAGATAAACTCTGGGAATTATTTAAAAACGAATGAAACAATATCATGCCATCGTTTTGCAAGAAATTAATTCAGTCCAGCAGTAATAGATGTCAGGAGGTTATTGATCATAAAGGGATGTTCACAAAATATTAATAGTAAGGGTTTCTTTTTTCTTCTTGTTCCACTTTCCATTGTTTTTCTAAGTGACCCTTAACTTCTGGCCATTGCAGTTTGGAAGATTATTTATTTCCTCATAACTTACAAAAAATTTATTCCATTCACTTGAAATTTTCACATAAGATAGATATTAGATACATCTAAATATGTGTAAAATATCTTGTCTCAACATTTTGTTAAACTTCTATAATAAATATTTTAATACACTTGTTTTCCTAACCTTTGTATTATGGCCACTACTGCAAAAGCAGCTTGAGTACCCAAAATAAATAAAAAATAAACACTGTAGCTTGAAAGATCACTGTGACATGAAACCAGTCATGAGAAAAGTAATTCAAACACACACAGTCACACAGACATGCGCGCACACACACGGGCTTGAGAGGTCTTAATTGAGAAACTGATTTGTTATTATACAGCTAGACAGTTTCATACCTTCTCAAGGCAAGGAAAACAAAAGGTTGGAACACAAAAAAGAAAAAGGGAACCAAAGAGAAGCTAGACAGTAGTGATGACATTTACATTCACACCTGAATTCCAAAAAGTTTGAGTAAAAAGCTTGAACATGTGACAGAACAAAAAGGCACTCCTCTCATCTCTTCCATACAAAATAAAAAATGTGGAAGTTGAAAGAATGAGAAAAAAATAATTGCAAGTAAATTGTTATTCTATTGATGTCACATTGGCCTGGTGGCCAAGAGAAAGACACTGGGAATTAAAACCTACATTTGTAAATGAAGAGTAACTTGGGCTAAATGATACACACACACACACACACACACACACACACATTATTTAGAAGCTATGAATGAACTGTACTTTGTAAACTACCAGTTTCATATTATTATGCCTCTAGTGAATGTTGTAGTTAGAGGTAGGTGCTGTTTAGCCTCCAAATCAAACCTTATCAAACATTTGGTGGAATGCATCACATTCTATCTTTTGGTCTATGTGTAACCAAAGGTATTTCTAATGTGACCATCCTATTTTTAACCAAAACATCATGTATGTACCAAAGATACATACATTCCATTTTTTTAAACAGTTAGGTGTGATTTCAGAGAAATTGAAATTTAGCTGCTATTTCTAAAATGTAGAGCTATCACCATATAAGCATCTTATTGGCTCATGAATTTAATATATGAATATCATATATATATATATATAGCAAATTTACTATATAAAACAGAGTTGTTGTAGTTAAACATTCTCAGGTCTCTCCTGATAGAGTAGACCTATGGGTATGGAGATGATGTATCAAATGACTAGATGCAATCTATATTTCCATCTAGGTGAGGACTGTGCAGTACATTTTGACATGCAGTGGCTAATTGCATGTCGTTCTGTATTGCAGATTAGGCATGGTGTACTTTCTCTACTATCCAGTCTATTTTTGTATCACTATTATAGTAGTTTGAACCTAAGTCAGCCTCAGCTTTCTATATCAAGGTGAATGTCATTTGAGAGAAATTGGCAGCTATTTCAAATAGCTAATGCAACCACAAGGAGGTTCCCTCTGTAGACACCAAGGGTGGCCAAAAGAGAGACTAATAAAGTGAACTAGCTAAAAGCATGACAGCTGTTCATTTCTGCCTATGAATCTTACAAATTGATGCTAATGTTATTTTAGTTTGTTTGCCTAGACAGAGTAAAAGAAAAAGTGTTCTAAGGAAGCTGTAATAAAATTTTTCTGGGGTGATATATATCTGGGTGTTTGGGGACAAATTTTAATGCAGTAGCAGCAGAGGCTACTAACAATTGAGGCTTGCTGTAATAACAAATTGTGCCCACTGCATGTCAAGGCAGTTTTCTATTTTTAATACATTTGAATTTTTTGTGCAGGTGGTCTGTGGGTGTAGTCTTTGTGCTATCTGTGTGATAAGAAGTATGCTGTTTTGTGTTCTTGAATTTGTTATGATTTGTATTGGATTGATTAGGAGCCCAGAAAGGACTAGCATAAACCATGGTGAATTGAAAAAGTATTATATATATAGATACATGTGGTTCTCACTGGCAATGGCTCTTAATACAAAGGAGATAACCATACGTTTACAATACCAGGCAGGATTAGAAATTTGAATTTGAAATTAAGGAATATATGCATAGAACTCACATGTTTATTTTTTTTTTTATCTATTATGAAGTTCTTACAATTTCTAGTTGGCAGTAAACATGCATAGCATTATTTCATCCATTTTAGAAATCTTCAGCATGATTTGACTTGGAGTATTTCAAGTATATCTAAGTGTCATTTAGCCCCAAATTTATGCTGATCTGGGGCTAAACAACAATGGATCAACTGCATTCCAGCCATTCTCATACCATTTCTCAAACTGTAGGCTCAACTAAACCTGCATTATAGTGGTGTGGCATGAAATGAGGGAGATTTAGCTATTTCTAGTAGGTTCAGTAACTATGTAGAGGCTTACACTTTGGCTTGAATAAAGATGGTTTCTTAATTAGTATTGATGAAGAAGATAATTATTTATAGCTCTGCTCTCATCTTTGAATTATCATATGTAAGACTAGATAGGGTAGTAATTAATAAGGTTGGAAATGAAAGACCTCCTGAAGGAGAAGAGAAATTAAAGAGTTTCATGAAGATACCTCTAGAGCACACAGCAAAAATGTTTTATTTTTAATCATAAATGAGCTGAATTAAATCCTACATAGACACACACATATATATATATATATATATATATATATA
>NC_068986.1:83829268-83833813 GCF_001194135.2 Octopus bimaculoides | reverse complement strand
ATATTCAGACTATATTTATCTTAAAAGACAAAGGTGGAATGGCAAAAATGAATTTGCTCCATACAAAATGCCCTGCACAAAGTAACAACTTCTAACATTCTCAGTTCAAATCTTGTTACTATTGACTTTATCCGTCATTCTTTCAAGGTTAATTAAGTAAGTACCAAGTGTATCTTGTAGCTGATTCATTAATAGGAATAAATGGGGGAATGATTTCTTTTTATTCCAGGGAGGAGGAGTTCCTACAGTCATTGCAAGCCCTTCCAAACAACTGGAGTTGCTGCAATTAATGTTTGGCTTCAATTCCTGGAAACTAGCAAGTGTAAGAAAAGCCTGAATAAAAGTAAGGAAGTGGGGCTCCAAAGGATTCAGTTCAGGGATGAAAGAATTAAGCAGCAAAAGGTTTTGTGCAAAATTTTGGTAGCTAGAAAGGAGACAAAAGGTAAGCATGAGAGAGAGGAAGGGGGAAGTAAGTGAATTGAGTGGGAATGGGCAAAGGTTGTACAAAAGTTGCTAGTTCATAAGAGCAAGAACTAGTGAAACATTGTAATAGAGATACGAGACACATAGACATTACAATGAATCAGTGTGCTAGACATTGTAATACATTAGAAAGTGAATGTCATCTAATAAGTCTGATGTATTTTCTTTTACTAATTCTTAGGCTAATTTCCTAAACTTTGATCTGATCAACCAGCAGAATTGGTTTAGCACTTCTATAATTTTACCAATCAAATGATAACTGTGTTTGGGCCAATAATTACTCTAATAGTGCTGAACTAGTCTCATACCTTCTAAATAATACGCGGGCAACACAAAACTAAAATATACAGTTCTGAGCAAGTAATGCTCTTTATCAGGTAACAAAAAAAAAAAAAAAAAAAATACTAGACAATTTGTAGCATTTTACTAAGCATTATTCTCATCATCTTTCTTTAATTAACACTCTTAATGCCGGAGGTTACAGTTTCTCAATGACAATGCAGTTGCTACAATGAAGAGAGGCAATCACCTGAGCACAGCTTTTCATTCAGAAATAGAATTCTAATTAAAATTGAATGAAACAAAATTTCATGTGGTTTGATAGCATTCAACCAAAAATCTCCTTGTGACCAACAACTACAATGAAGCCCAGAACACATGTACATAATGGTGAAAGAAAACAATGAAAACACACACTCATAAATATTTCTGTTGTGCTCTCACACACACACACACACACACACACATGTCACAAAGTAAAATTTTGTTTATGTAAACCTGATGATCATCATTATTTAAACAGTTTTTTGTATATAGCAAACATTCTAGAAAATGTCACAACAAACACTTTTACTTAGCACCTTGCTATTGTTATTAGGTTTATAGAGGAAGGTCAAAACTATCAGTTAAAGGGTCAACAGTAGTTGTTGCTTAACCCCAGGTTCCTCTCTGATTAAGCAAGTCCATGATCAAAGACATTTTTCTTTTTTAAAGAGAGCAGAGTCTGATATCAGAGACTTGACTGCTACTTCTAACAGATTGTGTGACCAAGTACATGTTCCCTGAATAGCTCAAGGACTCACTGATTGGTGTAATATCACTCTAGCTCTGTTGTATCAACAGTTAAGGTGCTTGTTTCTCACTGGCTCAGCATTATAAGAGAGAGGGCAACTGTAAAGTTAATGAATGTTTCACTAGCTTTGCCACAGGTGCTCATTCTCAAACCAAGTTCTGATGTTTGGGCCAGGTTCTAGAAGTGTGCTATAGGTGATAGTTGGTATTTAACTATTCACTGACACACAAGTATTTATCAGAATATGGACATCTTACGTGACCCTCCCCACCTTCCTCAAACAATAAAAAACATTTGAGATACAGCCTTACTTTAATCATCCTGGACAGAAAAGGGGATAGTCAAATAAACTGATACGCTGTTAGTAATTTTCCAACAATCACCTGTAAAATCTTGACAGCAAAAGTCTAAAAGTCCATATGCAAATATTGAAATTTACTAGCATGGAATAGGTGGATGTTAAACAGCTGTTCTTGCTCTTTACCCCCAGGCTGTACAAGATTAAGTAGATCTAAGATCAAAAACAGTTATTGTGTTTATCCAATTATTTATTTATTTCATATATAGGCTTACATTATTTAATGTGTCCTCCATTTTTAAGACTGTAGGCAGATTTGGTGGATAATAACCAGCAAGCTGAGAAGCCATACAGAAAGCTTCCTTTACAAGAATTTGAGGCCTAAAAATGAGTAACAGTGCAACTAAGATTATAAGCATTTGGTTGGTTTTAAAGTTTCATACAATATACACTTTACAATGTATACTTCACTTTAATAAAAGAACAAATTTTATTCTTCGTTTTTCTAAAAATTTTCGTTGTCTTCCAACCTTTTCAATAGTTTTGACTTTGTCCATTATTCATACTGTGTTCTTTTTGTTTGTTTGTACACATGCGTGTGGGTCAGTGTATGTGTGTGTGTGTGTGTGTGTGTGCATACACATGCATGTATGTATGCATATGTATATATGTGTGTACATTTGTATGTATGTATTCTGCATATTCATGTGTTTGTGTGTCCATGTGTGTGTGTGTGTGTGTGTGTGTGTGTGTGTGTGTGTGTGTGTGTGTGTGTGTGTGTGTGTGTGTGTGTGTGTGTGTGTGTGTGTGTGTGTGTGTTCATGTTTTGCAACTGTGTACCGTGTTTGTATGTATGGATGTGTATCTCCATATGTGTGGATGTGTGTCTCCATATGTGTCCTTGTGTGAAGTAAAGTGTGTGTGCATATGGTCATGTGCTTCAGTCTTCATTTCTGAATGTGTGTGTATGTGTGCTTGTCTGTTCATATAACCTATGTACCTATCCGTCTGTATGTTGATCTGTTTACTTTCATATCCATATGCTTACATACATGTGCATATACAGATATGAAAGTAAACACATGACCATATATACACACACACTTTACTTCATACAAGGACACATATGGAGACATACGTCCACATATATGGAGATACACATCCATACATACAAACATGGTACATAGTTGCAAAACATACACACACACACACTCAGATATGCACACACAAGGAGACAGAGGTACACACACACACACACATGCAAACACAAACATAAAAACATACAAACATGAACACACAAACACAGGAATATGCAGAATACATACATACAAATGTACACGCATAGATGCATACATATATATGCACACACACACATACATACTCGCATACACTGACCCACACACTTGCACAAACAAACAAAAAGAATGCAGTGTGAATAACAGAGTCAAAACTATTGAAAAGATTGCAAGACGCAACAAAAATTTTAGAAAAATTAAGAAGGAAATGAGTGGACATTTTACTGGTGAGTGTGTTAAATTATAAGGCATTAAAAGAGAATGACAACAGAACATGCTTCAACACGTGAACGTACATAAAGAATCTTGCTAACCAAATCCAAAAACAAAACAAATTTTAGTTGTGTGATTAATTAATTGTTCCATTCTAAAATTCACCAATTCTGCAGACCCTCAAAATAAAATTACTTTTCTAATAAGAGACTAGAAGAAAATGACTTTACTCAGAGAGAAAAAAATCAGGTTGAACACATACACACATTCCTATAAATATTTACACACACATACATTTATATACTCAATTACATGTACATCTCATATATACTCACAAACACGTGCTAGTGAGGCTATACATATGTCATAAACTGCATGGCTAGATGTTGCTCTTTCTGTGCAAAACACCAAAGTATTTGATAAACAGAGAGTGAGGTAGTGTGTATTACATTTAGTGCCTGTAGTTACTTCAATACCACAGGTTTATGCAATAATCAAAGAATTTGAACAAAGCAGCCTTATATACATTTTCATTATGGTTGGAGATGCATAAGATGACAACATGTCACATGAAACAATACAAAGCCAATAGTGTATAAAACTTTGTTGAAAAAATATCCTTTCATTGTATAATAAAATTTTCCAATACAACAGCAATAGAAGCCAAAGAATTAACTGCATTGTGTATCAGACATAAACCAAAAGTACTGATACCTTGGCTAACAGAAATGTAATTTAAGAGCAGATTATACCAGCACATAAGCTCTTTCATACCATCAGAAAGAAAATATTACATTACTTAAGAAGCACTTCAATTACAAAAACAAAAAGTAAAAGAAAGATAAGGGTAAGTTACAAGTCTATTTTTGACAAAGTCCACTTCCAGTTTTTCAGCAACAATTCAGAATAGTGCAATTTACGCTGAACTGAAAAATATACAATAAATCCTTCCACAATGGTGGGAAAAACCTAACTACAGATTGTAGACCTCTTTTCAGGGTTAACATTTTTTTGACATCATACATCATGTGACACACCACCATGTTGCCTTTTTAAAAAAAAATTACAACAAAAGCCTGATGAAATTGGTTGCATCAAAATTCCTACTAGTGTCAAACTAGGGAACAAATGGAACTACAGACACTAAGTATGTATGTATGTATGCATGTATGTATGTGTGTATG
>NC_068986.1:83817956-83828913 GCF_001194135.2 Octopus bimaculoides | reverse complement strand
GACATGGACACATACATACACACACACAAACAAACACAGACATTGAGAGAAAGAGAGAGAAAAGAGACAAACTAGGAAGAGAGAGATGCAAACATGGGTGCATAGTTTAAAGGTTCACTTTGCAGTCATATAGTTCAAATATAATGTATGTATGTGTTGGTGATGGTGGTGAGGTGAGTGTATGTATTATATTTATATTTCTGAGTTACACTTGCTTGTCAAGTGATTTCATATTTGAGAGTGTGTCTGGTAACACTCAAACAATTAGATGCAGTAGGGTCATTGTGACCATTAAATACACTAACGTACACACATTGTTTTATCCACTTCTATTTTATTATTACTTTGTAACAATAATTGAGTATCCAAGTCTTTCATTGTACATCTACATCCTGGTTACTGATACCAGAGAAACAGTTTCTCAGTATACCTACAATGAAATAGCATGTCAGCGACTAGATCAAAGATACGTAACAAAAGCCTTTACTACCTAACCCAACTATTCTCAACCATTTTTTACCTACGAACCTCTTTGATTCCTATTTTACTCAGAGGGGTCCTCCTCACTATTTGATATTTTAAAAAAACCCTATTGTATTTTTGTAATTAAATATTATTAGGAATTATATTTTAAAAATGGTTAAAATATTGTGTATTGTAGCAGTATAAGCAATTTAACAACAAAATCATATATGGACCCTGGTTGAGAACTACTGACATAGCCAATGAAAAAGTCTTTGTGTAGTTTTACCCTGCTAGAGCCAAATCTTTCAGCATCCATACTTTACTGTTAACAACAAAAAAAAAAAGAAGAAACACATTGAATGATGTAGTCCAATATAAACTGTTTCTAAAAAGAAGAGAGGATGGTTATAGTTTGGATGTATTTTGAACATAGGTCTGCTTGATTACAGCTGACATAGTGTAAAACAATAATGGCATTATATACAGTGTGTGTGTGTGTGTGTGTGTGTGTGTGTGTGTGTGTGTGTTATAAATTGATATAATGACTCTACTACAATGTTATTATCACATAAATATATGTATGTAAGCATACAGTGTGATTCAAAAGTCCCTTTAGTAAATATATAGGCACAGGAGTGGCTGTGTGGTAAGTAGCTTGCTTACCAACCACATGGTTCTGGGTTCAGTCCCACTGCGTGGCACCTTGGGCAAGTGTCTTCTACTATAGCCTCGGGCCGACCAAAGCCTTGTGAGTGGATTTGGTAGACGGAAACTGAAAGAAGCCCGTCGTATATATGTATATATATATATGTGTATGTGTGTTTGTGTATCTGTGTTTGTCCCCCCACCATCGCTTGACAACCGATGCTGGTGTGTTTACGTCCCCGTAACTTAGCGGTTCGGCAAAAGAGACTGATAGAATAAGTATTAGGCTTACAAAGAATAAGTCCTGGGGTTGATTTGTTCGACTAAAGGCGGTGCTCCAGCACGGCCGCAGTCAAATTACTGAAACAAGTAAAAGAGTATATAAGAGGGGAAATGGTCATAAGGCCACGGGTTTGATTCACGGATTGAGTAGCATGACGAAGTCATTGAGCATGGTACTTTATTTTATATTGCTCAAATCTACTCAGCTAAAATGGGTGCTACCAAATGCTAGTGAAGTTCTCTTCCTCTCCAGTTGTCATATTCTGGATGTTCTACTGGTTCATTGTTGTCTCACAGCTCCCATTAGACATGTTTCTTATTATAATTCTCCATGCATAAGCATCTTCAGCAGTCAATGATCTAATATTTTTTGAATAAGGCCAACTCGTTGCAGTCAGCAGTGTAATACCTTAGCTTAATGCTGTTAATTCTAGTCTGATTAAAGCTGCAAATCATCTTGAGTGTATGCTGACAAGACCAGGTTATAAATAATGAAATTCTTAATCAGACCAGACATACACACATGCATGTGTGTGTGTGTATAAAGAAGCACATACTTGTGCATAATAGTTCAAATTGGGGCTAAAGAAGTAGATTTACTTGTGTATTTCCTAAAGGAACTTCGCATTAAAGGAAGCTGTTCTACTGGGAATTGAAAATGTGTCATGGGCTCTTAATGCCAAAAATATACAGCTATACCACATATTGTTTTGAAGAAAAAACATCTTGTAATATATATTTTTGCATCTGTTTTCTATTTCAGTATGAGCCAGCTATATTTGCTGAAAATGTAGTACTACTGGATGATTTTCCAAATGCTAATTCCTGAACCTGAAAAATAGCAGTAGTATTTATAGACTTGAGTAATTGATGGTTATTCTCAAAGAGACCTCCAAAGCCAACACCAACACATGCCTAGACATTTATTTAATTATATTTACCTACAAGACACCTTTCTTTAGAGTACTACAAGGTTTGAACACAAATATAACTATTGTTGATTTGCTCTATTAACTACCAAGGTGTGTGTGTGTGTGTGTGTGTGTGTGTGTGTGTGCGTGTGTGCGTGCGTGTGTGCGTGCGTGTGTGTGTGTGTGTGTGGTGGGGGGTTTATATATAGTATAACTTTTGAAATAGTTATCTCGGATTTCATCTGCAGAAAAACTATCAAAAGTGCAGTGGAGAGACTGAGTGCCAAGTTACTAGCAATTTAATGGGAGACAAAAGAAGGAAAAAAGAAGGAAAAAAGAATTTTAAGGAAGAAGCATGGAAAAAAATCCTAGGAGAATACTGGCTGTCTGATCAATCAACTAATTCTCCACATCTTGCTGGGGTTTTAACCAGGCAGCAGGCTGTACTGACTGCCTTATCTGATGGTCTTGTGAAAGGCACAATATTAGGTAGGAGAAGAGTAGAAATGAGAACAATGGAAGAAAGCTTGTCCAGAAAACAGAAGTCACAAAAGAAGCAAAACTTGAATCTCACCAGAATTATGTACAGAAAACAGCTACAAGGGACTGCTTAATCTTAATCAACTACATAGTAAATGGCAAAACTAGGCTGCATCTGTATGAGTTATCAAAATATTAAGATATTTGTTGTTATCAATGTAAAATTTTTCTTTCTCCAACTGTTCTCTTTCAATACTTGTATGAGAGAGAAAAGAACGGAAAAAGGAATGAAGTTTAAATCTATTATCTTAAGGGTTAGGATTTCATAAATGTACCTACCTTATTCAATAGGAATAACAAGATCATGGTGACATAGTAGTTTAATGAGTTAAATTTCAAATTAGGTCAGGAAAAAATAAGGCCTATGAAATAATATATATTTTGTTAATTCTTTTGAATTATATATAGTATATAGGAGAATGTTTCAAGGAGTGATTTCAAACTGATACAAGCAGTTTACTAATGGCATCGTTGAAAGAATTGAAAAATAAGGATGAGATTGGCTTTGATACATACAGACAGTGAATATGTGCAGGGAAGACACAATACAGTTATTAAGCAATGTAATATCTAGGAATATACACACACATATACATAAAAGCATATGCAAGCACGCACATGGATAGAACACAGCCTCAGCTACTACTTGACATTCAGACATAAATTACTTAACTAGAAAATGTAGTAGTAATAGCAAAGATAACATAGTGTGACTGAATTTACATGAGAAATAGAAGCTGTAAGAGAAATAGTTAAGTAAGTATCCACAAATAATAAGTTACCACACACTGTATAATGTTTCTAGCAGGGTTAACATACATTAATCATGTCTACACAAAAAACAGTGCTTCGTGAATCTAGTGCAAGTCAATTTCACAGCATTCATCACCACCACCACTCTCCTCTCTCTTTCTCTCTCTCTCTCTCTCTAATTCTAACAATTCACATACTCCTCCAAATTTGAGCACTGCATTGAAAACTGTTCCATGGCATTCTTTTAAAACTGTTATATTAGTTTTAGTTGCACATGTTTAAGGCTAGACAATAGCTGTTTCAATTCTATCTCTAGTCAAGAAAATATATTTTTTATATTTTACTGACAAGTCAATAATGATTTCTTACATTTTCATAAGGATTTCTAAAAGATAATGTTTCCAAGTTAGTACAAGTCCAGCAATTTTGTACAAGTTCACAATTTCTAGAAATGGTATCATATATACATATACGTACTTGTTTTGCAAGATTTTTGATGTGAAAACGTGTTGAAACATATTGTTATACTTGGGGATGGTCATCTCTTGTTAATTAAACACATGCATTATTTATTTAATCTTCCCTCTTCAGTGACTTTCTGTCCTATGTGTCTCCTCTTATTACTGAGTAAGAGAGCAGCACACACCATCAAAGTGATGCTGGGGTATAAATATACAAAGCCCAGTATACCCATCATGTCTATCTGCCTGATAAGAGTACACCAGGCTCATGCATCACAACCATATGTACACAACATGGTATTTCATATCAAGATAAACAATGCATGACCTTGCAAGTGGGGCCCAGTTAGAATTTTCTTCAGATGTAGTAGTCCATCTCACTCAAAAAGTCCCAGAATAAGGATTAAGGATGATGAATAAAACACCCATGTTTTGAAACCCCAAAGAATCCCTCTTAACACATTGCAATGATGATCTCCTCTAGTGGTGGCTCCTGTATAGGCACTGCAGTACCCACTATTTCCACTCGATACTATCGATGACATTAAACATATCCTTTTTTCTTTAATTCTTTCTTTATACTTGTACATTATATAATCCTTAAGCTTAATGTCAGTAGCCAACCTCTAGTTTATGCAAAAAATACAAAAATCTTTGTATAGAACTGTGCGCTTCACAGTTCCAGCGACATGGTGTTTGACTGTTGTGCACATGCTCACATGTCCAAGATAGAAAGCTTCATGCTAGGGAGAGAGAGCATTGTTGTTCATGCAGTGCTAATCCCAGTGTGCTGATGAAAGGTAGTGTTTCTTTTTGATTCTGCGTGTATTGTGCTTAAAATTGTGTTTGTATTCTTGAATGTGATAAAGTATAAAATTAAATTATTATCCTGTTTCCAGCTTCAGTGTTGCTGCAAGGATTTGAAAAATAGGGCACATTTCCCCACCTTATTTTGTGATTTAAGGGGGTTTTGAAAAACAAGGGGGAATTCGCAGTGGTGTTCAGTAAACAAATTAAACACACTACCCGGCAGTGGCTAAAACACAAACCGATCAAGTTAATGCATAAATTTTCTTTTTATATGTTTGTTTCCTTTTACACAATATTAAAACAGCTAAAAATTTTCTGAAGCAGCACCCCCACTAATTTTATCTACAAGCCACCACTGATCTTCTCCAACACTTCTGCTCATGATCAGAGCTGCACATATCATCAACCACTAAGGGACATGATTACTGGTTATGGGCAAGCAACTGAGAAGCAAATCTGTGGTATTGAGCATGATATTTGCTGTAGCCCATCTTTTACACTAAGGCAAAACATATACATGGTAACACTTCCATTCAGTTAGGATCAGAAGCCATGAGAGCCACTGCCTGGTATTGCGAGTGAGCTACCAGAGTCATTAGTACACTGGGCAAAATGCTTGGTAGCATTTCTTCCAGTTTTACATTCTAAGTTCAGTTTCTGCCAATGTCTACTTTGCCATTCATCCTTTCAGGGTCAATAAATTATGTACCAGTTCAGTCTTGGGGTTGATATAATTGACTAGTCTCTCCCATCAAAATTGCAGGTCATGTGCCTATAGTAGAAAGGATTACTATTATTAATATTATTAATGTGGTGAGCTAGCAGGTAGTTCTGAACAAAATATTTCATGGCATTATGTCCATCTTTAGAGTTCAAATGCGGCTAAGGTCAACTTTACCCTTCATCCTTTTTGAGATAAAATAAGTACCAGCTGAGCATTGGGTTGATGTAATCAACTTGCCTCTTTCCCAAAATTTCAGACTTTGTGACAATAATAGAAAGGATTATTTTTTTTATTATTATTATTATTATTATTATTATTATTATTATTATTAAGGTGGAGAGTTGGCAGAATCATCAGCATTTCAAACAAAATACTTAGTGGCATTTCATTTATCTTTACATTCTAAGTTCAAATTCCGCTAAGGTCAACTTTGCTTTTCATCCTTTCAGGGTAGATGAAATAAGTAGCAGTTACACACTGGGAGTCAATGTAATCAACTAGCTCTCTCTCCCCTACAATTTCAGACCTTATGCCTGTAGTAGGAATGATTATTATTATTATTATTATTATTATTATTATTATTATTATTATTATTATTATTATCATTATTTTTATTATTATTATTGTTTTTATTAAGGTGGTGAGCTGGCAGATTCATTAACATACTGGCCAAAATCTTAATAGCAGTTCATCTGTTCTTACATTCTGAGTTCAAAGTTCACCAAGGTTGACTTTGTCTTTCATCCTTTCAATGATGATAAAATAAGTACCAGTTAAGCAATGGGGTCCATGAAATATTTCAGGCCTTGTGCCTATATTAGTAAGAACTATTATTGTTTGGTTAAAGGAGACAAGCTGGCAGAATCCCTAGTACATTGAGCAAAATGCTTAGCAGCATTTCATCTGTTTTTACATTCTGAGTTCAAATTCTGCCAAGATTGACTTTGCCTATCATCCTTTCAGGATCAATAAATTAAGACCGTTGCCAGTGCCGCCTGACTGGCCTTCGTAGGGTTTTCGAGCGAGATCGTTGCCAGTGCCCCTGGACTAGCTTTTGTGCGGGTGGCACATAAAAGACACCATTTCGAGCGTGGCCGTTGCCAGTACCGCCTGACTGGCCTTCGTGCGGGTGACATGTAAGAGCACCCACTACACTCTCTGAGTGGTTGGCGTTAGGAAAGGCATCCAGCTGTAGAAACTCTGCCAAATTAGATTGGAGCCTGGTGTTGCCATCCGGTTTCACCAGTCCTCAGTCAAATCGTCCAACCCATGCTAGCATGGAAGGCAGACGTTAAACAATGATGATGATGATGATGATGATGAAACACTGAGGTTAACGTAATTGACTAGTCCCCTCCTGCAAAATTTTTGGCATTGTGCCTTTAATAGAAAGGATTATTATTTACTTAAATCAAGTTTCAGTATTTGGTGCATTATAATCTGAAACGTACATGTTGCAAAACAATCTCAAACATTGGTCTGTCTGAATTATTAAAAAGTTCTAATTTATGTACATAATTAAGAACTTTTACTACTGACATTTCTGTTATAGAGGCCACATAACAGAATCAAATATATTACATTATTTTGGTTTAACTATATATTTTTCTCTAATTCTTCTATATATCTAACTTATACTAAAATTAATGATTAGCTTTATAGAAATTTCTTTAAGGTTGACAAGTACCTACAATCTCTCTACCAATATGGTAACACAGTTGGTGGTACATGAACCTTGCATTCTATAGTGGTGGGCAAAAATGACAGTGTTTTCAAAGAAACTTTAAGATTAACAAAGATCAACTGAACAGTCTATTCTGGAGGACTTCCATCTCTGGGACTATGAACAACTTTCAGAAATCTTTGACCTGACAGCTGTTGTAGATGGCAGTAGAGTGATGAAACTATTCTGCATGCACTAATCCAGTATCTGTGCACAGAAACCTATAGAATAGATAATTATATATATATATATACACACACATATATACATATATGCATATACACTTATGTGTGTGTGTGTGATGGATTCAGGGAATATGTGAGTGGTAGTGCATGGTGCTTCTTGAGATGGGATATTATGGTTTTGTAGTTAGATTCATGATGTCCTGCATGGTAAGACAGCAGATCAGGGATTTGTGAACTGCAGAAGGAAGCAAATAATAATTTATTTAACAAGGTTACAGCAGGGTCATATGAGGGAAAGAAAGGCCAAAGCTGATAGCAAACAACAAATCCTCAGTAAATAAAAATAAGTAGTAAACCATGGCTGGAGTAGCAACAGCTACCTTTAGTTTGGAGACGTGGCTACATAGGTAACAGAAAGAGAAAAAAAGCATGTGATACCGTCATCTGAAAGAACCCATTCATTCTCTGGTAGCACAAATGTTAGAGAGATCAATATACTTAGAAGGTGCTGAAATTGTTTAGATTTCCATTTGACAAGTGATGAACCTGTAATGTGCCACAGTGCAAACTGTATCTTTTATCTCTTTTGACTGAACTGCAGCCATGCTGGAGGAACGCCTTGATGGATTTAGCCGAAGAAATTGACCCCTGTGCTTTTTTTTTTTTTTTTTTTTTTTTTTTTTTTTTTTTGTAAACCTATTATTCTATTGGTCTCTTTTGCTGAACTGCTAAGTTATGGATATGTAAACAAATCAACACCAATTATGAAGCAGCAGGGAAGCAGGGGGGGGGGGTGCACGTGCACACACAAACACAAACACACAACAAACTTTTTCAGTTACTGTCAACCAAATCTGCTCACAAGGTTTTGGCTGGCCCGGGGTTATAATAGTGAAACTTAATAGTGAAACTTAATCCAAGCACACTTCTTAATCATACAGCCATACTCCTGCCTGTATACAAAACATCAATATATTAACATATAACTGAAATACAGTTAATTAGGATGTTATGATGTCTCATTTTCTTTTACATGAGCTGATAACTAAACATAAATTTCTCATACACACATATATGCACACATACATATATATGTATGTATGTGTGCATATATGTGTGTATGAGAAATTTATTTTTAGTTATTAACTCATGTAAAAGAAAATGAGACACCATAACATTTTAGTTAACTGTATTTCAGGCAACACCAACATTTTTCATTTATAAGAAAATCACATGGCCCTAAATCACTATTCTGTCATACACAGCACTTCCTTTACTTCTTCGACTAATAAGCAAGAGGATTGTAGTTGTAGTTACATAACTATATATAGATTATAGTTAAATCTATGAATTATGTAGATTATATTGTAATCAAGCCTGTCAGCATGGACTTGTGAGGGTTAATTGCTCAACAAGTTTAATAGTTAACAGAGTTATATATAGACATTATTTCAGACTGATGGCATCTAGTCAATTTGAAAAATTTAACTTGTTGGCAATAGGATTTAATGCTGACAGCAGTTAAATGCTCTAACTATTACACAATGTCATCATTTAAAAATACTAAGTTCTTTTGGCAAAAGAATTTATAGTTAAAATCTCTGTCTGTCTCTCTCTCTCTCTCTCTCTCTCTGCGTGCACGTGCACACACACACACACACACACACACACACTCACACACACACACACACACGGAGTTCTGGAGGTCAACAGTGCTTAAGAACATGATCAGGGCCACTTAGAATAAAGAATTCAAATTGCAAGCTCTGAATGTCAATATTTTTCACTTGTTTTTCTTTGTTCATTTTCATGATTGTTTTTCCATGCTAACATGGGCTAGTCAAATATATTATTGAGTTTTACAGCTAGAAGCTCATCCTCTCACCAAAAACTATGTGACTGGCAAGTGAACTTAACTACACAACTATGCCTGCAAACACACACACACACATAGAAGCACAGGTATGGTTGTGTGGCAAGCAGTTTGCTTCTCAACTACATGGTTTTGGGTTCAATCTCATTATATAGCACCTCAAGCTATATGAATGAAACTGTAAAACCTATATATATATATATATATATGAACTCTTAAATATATTAATTTGTCACTGTTGGAGAACTGAGAAAGTGTCTCAAAACTGGATTGATGCCATTTTAGTCTCCTTGTATAAATCAGAGGCAAAGGGTCTGTGTGGTAATTTTCGTGGGATTTCACTTTTGTCTGTGGTTAAAAAGGTACTTGCCTGCATTTTGTCAGACCGTTTAAATACCTTCGTAGTACCAAATATAGTGTCTGAGTTTCCGTGTTGTTTTCGTTCCTCCAGGGGCACAGCTGATTGTATCTTTACTATCAGACAATTGCAAGAAAAGTGCATTGAACAGAATCTTGCTCTATACCATTACTTTGTTGATTTGAGAAAAGCATTCAATACTGCTAATCAAAAAGCTCTGTGGCTAATTCTAAGGAAAATAGGTTGCCCAGAAAAATTTGTAAACATGACTAGGGCTTTGCATCAAGATATGAAAGCTAGAGTTAACTTTGGTGGTAAGATCTCTGAATCTTTTGCCATGGAAAATGGAATAAAGCAAGAAAACCTTGATGTACCCACCCTCTTTGCAATATACTTTGCTGTTGTGTTGTCACATGCTTTTCAAAACTCTGAGAAGAGTATTTACATAAAATATTGAACAGCAGAGAATGTTTTTAATCTGACCAGACTGAAATTCAAAATGAAGGTTTTTATTTCACTCATTAGGGAACTTTTATATGCTGACGATTGAGATCTTGTCAGTCATTCTGAAACAGGTTTGCAATCTCTTGTATCTGCATTTGACTCAGCTTGTGAGGATTTTGGCTTGACCATCAACTTGAAAAAAAAAAAGTTGTATTGCATCAACCTGCATGTGGTGCTGTTTGTAAACCCCTAAAATTTTTGTTAAGGGTAAGTAACTTGAGGTTGTCGATTCATTCATCCACCTTGGAAGCTCTGTACAAAAGGATGGAAATCTTGATACAGAAATACAGCTGCAAATTCAAAGGGCAGCAAAAGCATTTGGTGGTTTGGAGTCACGCGTTTGGTGCCAGCAACATACAATATATAACAATACAAAGATGGCTCTTTACAAATCATTTGTCTTACCATCTCTGTTGCATTCTTGTGAAACATGGACTTGTTATGAAAGGCATTTTAAATTGTTAGAACAATTCCACCATTTGAATGGTGCTTTTTACGTGCCACCGTCATGGGAGCCAGTCAAATGCAGCTGGCATCAACCACATTCAGATGGTGCTTTTTACATGCTACTGGCATGGGGGCCAGTCAGGGGGCACTGGCATCGACCACGTTCGGATGATGCATTTTATGTGCCACCAGAACAGGAGCCAGTCAGGAGGCACTGGCCACAGGTACGATATATGCATATATATATATATATATATATATATATATATATATATA
>NC_068986.1:83808380-83817129 GCF_001194135.2 Octopus bimaculoides | reverse complement strand
AGTAGTAACAGAGGAAGAACGAGAGGGGTAAAGCGAGATACGTAGTAGTAAAGAGGAATCCGGATGGCAACACCAGGCTCCAATCTAATTTGGCAGAGTTTCTACAGCTGGATGCCCTTCCTAACGCCAACCACTCAGAGAGTGTAGTGGGTGCTTTTACGTGTCACTCGCACGAAGGCCAGTCAGGCGGTACTGGCAACAGCCACGCTCAAAATGGTGTATTTCATGTGCCACCCGCACAAGAGCCAGTCCAGGGGCACTGGCAACGATCTCGCTCGAAAATCCTACGAAGGCCAGTCAGGCGGTACTGGCAACAGCCATGGTTGGGCACTTCATTGGTTACAACAATGAGGTTTCAAGTTGATCTGATCAACTGAACAACAGCCAGCTCATGAAATTAACATGCAGGTGGCTGAGTACTCCACCGACATGTGTACCCATAACATAGTCTGAGGGGTTCAGCGTGATGCAGGATGCAACAAGGCTGGCCCTTTGAATTATAGGTATAACTCATGTTTAGCTTACTGAATAGGTTGGAGCAACAGGAAAGCATCTTGCTGAAGGACACAACGTATCACTGGGAATTGAACTCATGACATTATGATCATGAACCAAATAATCAAACCACTAAGCACACACACACAAAGATGAGGGAGCATGTGTGTCTGTGTGTCACTGTCTCCTTGCCTTGACATCAAGTGATAGTTGTAAACAAGTGTCCCCATCACATGCGAATAGTGTCTGTTGTTTCCAATATTCTGTGTAAAACATATCTGGTCATGCAAAAATATCCTTTACTTGGAAACATGTGAAGGTTGGTGACAGGGAGGTCATCTAGCTACAGAAAATTTGCCTCAATAAATTTTGTCTGATGATGATGATAAAAACGATCATGACATATACATAGTGCAAATATTATCTGATATAAAAGTTAAAATCAATGGGTAGAGTGGACAGATATGTTTATTATAACAGAAAATGGCAGTCTACTTAAGCTTCACCCTTGGCTGATTGCAACTATGGCATTTATAAGATTAGGAACGTTAGATGTGTCTGGGTTAATGGGGTTGATAACTGTAATTACAATTCATGATATGAAATATCAAAAAAGGAGTGTGAATTCATGCGAAATAGTTCATTCTGGGGATTGGCAAGTATCTGAAAATTGTATTGTTTCCCTTTTATGGATATTTAGGGTGCATATTAACGTTGTTGTGTGTATGAATTAATGCCAGTATGTAGAAAGGTGTGCACACACATGTGTGTTTGTGTGCTTATATATATATATACAGATACCTTTGCACATACAAAATTATCAAGAGTTATATATCAGTTATACAGAGTCATTCATATAAATATGTTCACCAGGAAGGCCTATACACATAAATTTACAGTCTATACACATAAATTAACACTCCTATACTTTTATAAAAGTTTTGTAAAACATAATAGAATTGCATAAGAAAGTTATTCTTGGAATTAACATTAGTTCTGGTTCATTGAGTGAATGCCTAAAAGGCTTGTTATTATCAGTGTCCACTATGATAAAAATTTAGTAAGTATATAAACACATGCATATATAAAGCTCCCTCTCTCTCTCTCTCTATCTGTGTATGGGGGGGGGGCGTGTGTGTGTGTGTGTGTGTGTGCTCGTTTAATTGTTTATGTATACATGCAAATTCACAAATGCACACAGACACATCTAAAATTTGCTCATTTGTTTCACATCTGTTTTCCAAGAGTTGGATAAATGCATTTTAATTGAGGTATTATTTTACAGCTGGATTCCTTTTCTGCTGCTAATCTTTACCTGTTTTCCAAATAAGAAATTTTCCCTTTCATTCTGCTTACTTGTTTTCAGGAGTGTAGAACTAGAAGACAATTTTGTTGACAGGAAATGTCAATGAACAACTTTGTTTCTAGCTCAATGCAGAAAGTAAACATTTACCTAGGCATATCTATACATATATCCACATAAATACATGCATACATATGTAAGCACACACACACGCCCCCCCCCCCACCACCACATACACACACATCTAATATATAAAATAGAGATGTATGTGTATTCACTTTTCACGTGAAAACGGCTTCACCGATTGCTTCCATACTTATGATGCATGAATAAGTTGACCTCGGACATATGTTAAGCTCTTCATTTGAATTTTTCACTAAAAATTAAAAAATATTACTTTTATATTAGATCACATCTTTGAAAGTTTAAAAAAATATTTACTTCTGGTTTTCTAATGTTAATGACATAACAATTACATGTATCTATATCTCTCTATCCTCCTTTCTCTATCTATCTCTATATCTGTCTCTCTCTCTGTATCTGTCTATATCTTATCTCTGCTGGTGACAAAGGGCCTCTAACTCAGAGTAAAAGTTAGACTGTATGATGCATGCATATGAACAGCCATGCTACATGGCAGTGAAACATGGGCCATGACTACTGAGGACATGTGTAGGCTCGCAAGGAATGAAGCCAGTATTCTCCGATGGATGTGTAATGTCAGTGTGCATACTAGACAGAGTGTAAGTATCTTGAGAGAAAAGTTGAACCTAAGAAGCATCAGATGTGGTGTGCAAGAGAGACGACTGCACTGGTATGGTCATGTGGTGAGAATGGATGAGGATAGCTGTGTGAAAAAGTGCCACACCCTAGTGGTTGAGGGAACGTGTGGAAGAGGTAGACCCAGGAAGACCTGGGATGAAGTGGTGAAGCACAACCTTCAAATATTAGGCCTCATCGGGGCAACGACTAGTGATCGAAACCTTTGGAAATATGCAATGCGTGAGAAGACACAGCAAGCCAAGTGAGACCATAACCTGTGGCCTAGCCAGGGGTGTAAGAGCCCACTTATACGTACCTTTCCTTCATTGGACACTAAACTCTGCTTGTGAAGTCCTGTTGAAGCAAATGAAATTGAAATCAAATCAAATTCGCAAATTCGATGACTGGCACCCATGCCAGTGGAGCACTAAGAGTACCATCCGAGTGTGATCACTGCCAGAGCAGCTGACTGGCTTCCGTGCAGGTGGCATGTAAAAAACACCATTTGAGCATGGCCTGACTGGCTCTCGTGCCGGTGGCTCGTAAAAGCACCCACTACACTCTCGGAGTGGCTGGCGTTAGGAAGGGCATCCAGCTGTAGAAGCACTGCCAGATCAGATTGGAGCCTGGTGCAACTATCTGCTTCGCCAGTCCTCAGTCAAATCATCCAATCCATGCTAGCATGGAAAGTGGACGTTAAATGATGATGATGATGTTTCAGAGTTCCAACATCTGAGCTCTTCTTTAAATGGTAACAATGAGCAGAAGATTCTGCTTCAATAGTTTATATGTATTTAGCTATTATGTACAGCTGACGTCAACTGCAGATATACCAAGAATACTATGACCCCATTGTTCAAAGTTGTATTGAATACTGAAAAAAATTTAATGGTCAGCTGAATGTTTCCAACAGCTGGGCAATGGCAACAGTTGTACATGTTTATAGACATGACTTAAGAGTTAATAATAGTTATCAAATGTTGCAGCTTACTATAGCATTTGATAACTGGTGTTAGAGTTATATTGTTTAGCCTCCATGTCAGCCCTAGTCAAGCAGATCTATGATCAAAGGTACTCCAGTGATGACTATTCCATCTTTTCAGAAATAGTTTATCTCAGACTAAATTATGGAATATAGCCCTTTGTTTTGTTTTTTAAGATGGTTAAGTGTGATTCAAGAACTAGACAGTAACTGTTTCTTGAATGTGAAACAAATGTAGAGATTTTGTCACTGACTTGTTTATTCCAAAATTAATTTGTTGAAGACTTACTCAGACAAGAATAGATTTATTTGGTTCAATCAATTTCCAAAATAATCAATAATTTAGAAGATGTAATCAAGAATTTAGAAGACAGCATTACTTTTTTGGTTTGTGGGATGTTGTTGCTATTGTTGTTTAACTTTAGGACAGTCCTGATAGAATTGATGATCGAAGGCACGCTAGCCATGGCCATCATATTTTGTGGTTTTATTTCTAGCAGATCATGCAACCTTATCTCAGTTCTTTTGTAGGGGAATGTTAATTTACCATTCTTATCATAAAAATGAGATTTCAATTGAGATTTAAATTGAAATATGAACTCTTTAATAAAAGTAGTCTCATGTAGGTTGGTATTGAAAGGGTTTACTCTTGCACAGGTCTTCTCAAGTACATCATACCTCTTGGTGATGATCTCTTGTCACTTCCCTTGTGAGGCTCAACATTCTGAAATCAGTTTCATCACTTCTGTTGTCTTCCTTAGTTTGCCTGTTGGTTTCTATGCATCAGATCACTTAGCACTTTTTTATTCAGCTGTCATTCTTCATACATATCATTCCCATACCAACACAACCTTCTTTGCAGCACACAACATTAGACCATTTATATATTTAGTTTTTCTCTAAGCTCAGCATTCATCACACTAACATTACACTTTCAGCTGAATATTCGTGCCTTGTTTCCAGCTTTCACACCTACATTCAATGCTTATGTTTCACTACAATGTAGAATATTGTTAAACAAATTATTATTTTATTCATATTGCTTTCCTTTTCTTTCTTTGACATATTCTGTGCTTTTCCCTCTTAACTTTAAATGATAAAACGATTTAATGCTGATACATGTAATAGCTATGACTGCCAACCAGATGTTGCTGTTATTTAATCTTAGGTCAGTCCCAACTTATCAAAGGCAATGCAATATAGTCATGATCATCCTATCTTTTCCCTATATCTAAAGCTACATTGTCTGATGTGCCCTCTTTTTTAAGATAGTAGGTGTAATTTGAAGGAGTCTGCCTGCTATTTTAAGAAAATGAAGCTATCACATGAAAGATTTCTTAGTTCATTTGTTAACCAGCAGTTAATTGTAATCAATATAGTTTACTGACTGATTACACAAACTTATAATGATTTACACCACTGGAGAGTCAAGTTTTTAAGCCAGGTTTAGTTTACTGCTAAAGTCATTTCAACCCACTTAAATTGCAAATATCTTATAGATGAACATCAAATAATGTTACAAAACCTTTTATAAATTTGAAAAGCTAAGCTTCAGCAAAAACAAATCAATATGTCTCACAAACATTATAAATGCTGCAATCAGTGTTTTTGTGTGCAAAGAAGAAGGTGCATTGCTAATACTTCAAAACTGCATATGGTCTATAATCTACAAGGGCCTTCTCAAAGTGAAAAAGGGAGAAGTGAGACTGTGAAAGATAAAATGTGATGTTAATAGAAAAATTTGAAATGCAATAACATATTGGTGAGTACAGACAATGAAGAGTACAAATAATATTCAATATAGTATGTGCTGTGTGTCTATACAAGTTGTGGATGCAAACATAGCTCTGTAGATAAGTTCTCTTTGCAATCATGAAATCCTGGGTTCAATGTTGCTGCCTGCTATCTAAAATGACATTTACTTTAGCTTTGTATTGACCCTTGATTTGCAAATAAAAGTCTGTCATGGACTGTATATGTAATTTTAAGGGCTAGCCTTTCTACATACTGCCATACTGATTCTATCTAAGAATTGAATTAAAATTACAGTTATCTGTGGAATACTCAGCCATCTACACAATAATTTAATGAGGTGGCAGTTCAGTTAGTTAACCAACTGGAATAATCATCATCGAAACAGCTGGAGACCCATTTACTTACTTGACAAGACTTGACAAGGGTTAATTTATCAACATGATTTACAGCTACACTAGTTACATGTAATAAAGCTGCTATATAAATACAACCAGCAGCTGTGGTATAGAAATTGTTAAATTATTGATAACAAGAGTCATCAATAAATTAACACTTATGAGAGTAGCTAGTAGCTATGAACTTGACAAAGTGGCTAACACAATTAGAGCACATGTAGTTACTATAGTTATATATAGTAGCTACTGCTAGCATCTTCTGGTCCATGAAACCAAGAACAGGTTAACTCTCTGACAAATATGATGTGAATACTTGTGTGGAAAAGGATTTATAGAATGATAACATATGTAGTTTCAAAGAGGTTTGCCCTATACACAAATGCTAAGTTTCTTGAAATAAAAGAAACAAAAATTGTCATTGAAACTAAATTTGAAGGATTATTTTTTTTTTTTTTTTTTTTTTTTTTTTGAGTAGACACAATGGTAATTTTTGTAGAAGGGTTAAGTAAAGTTATTTGAACTGTGTCTTAGATAACAGTAATATATTTGTTATTGACAACAGAGAGATGAAAGGTAAAATTAAACCTAACAAAGCTTGAAATTTATAACACAAGAGGAGAAATTTAAAAACTAGAAGTCATTTAGTCTGATAGTCTATAAAAGATGTCTTTATTTGCTAACACTCAAAAGGATGAAAGGCAAATATAACCTTGGAAGAATTTGAACTCAACATATAGAGAGCTGAAACAAATATTGCTACATGTTCTAATGAGTTTTCCAAACTGTCACCTCCATGGGTATAATAATGACGAAACAAATAGTAAAAAAACCCAAAGGTTCCAACATGGATAGTAGGTCTTATCACACTTCCCTGTTAACAACACCTTCCTGTTTTGGGAGGCCTTTAGCAGATTTCACTATCTTGGAAGCATTACAACTGGAGATATTGGGATTGGGCATCATTTGAATTAATCATCCTAAACTGAAATGGTTTGGTTAATGTTCTGCATTACTTTACTACTTCATTCTCTCTTTCTACTTTTTTTTAAAATATGAATTATTCAATGACCATGTGCTTAATTGTGGTAGTGAAATATGGACAGTTAAAATGGATGGCCCGCACTGGTTCTAAAGAAACAAATTGCGGCAGAATCAGATGCAGGTGCAACAAGGAATTTGGTAAATGATTTGAGAGGTTTAATTAGGATATCACCTGGGTTGAAAAAAGGTAGTGGTTAATGTTCACCTGCTGAAAATGAAAGCAGTTGGTAGGGAATATCTTAGGACAAAAAAGTTAGTCTGGATCATTACTGGATTGAGGTACTCGAAATGATATAGCTTGTAAATATAATTTGTTTATCGAAACTGATTACAAGAAATCAGGTATCAAACTACTGATGTTGCTGTTACTGATGATCCTGAATCTGATGATATGTGATAATGATTCTAGTTAAATAATGTTAGAAATAGTCATAGACAATGATGATGATTACAGTGAAGTAGTGGTGGTAATGAAGAAGGTAACAATGATAATGATGGTCATATTGATGCTTACGATGATGATGCTAGATCCAAATATATAAGTCAGGAAGAAATAAGATATCAGTATTTTATTCTGAAATTTCTTCATGTGAGAGATAGCATTACTTATCATTTCAACAGTCTAAATATCTGGTATTCTTCCCAAAAGTCTTGTTCTCCAGATTACATCAACAGCATCACTGAACAGGAGTAAATAGCTTGCTTAAACTACACCCACATTGCTCATACTATCATCATCATCATCATCTTCACAGACACTGAGATCAAGACATTGTTGTGAAAACAAATACAAATAAAAACTAAACACATGTTTCACTGACACTTCAGGGTACAATGATTTTGCAAGGAGGTGTTGCCAACCATAAGATATTTGTTCTAAATAAATGCAGTGTGTTAATATGTGTGCACATAAGCACAAAGATTGAAGAATGTGTAGCTGTACAACAAATGTAATTACCGGTGATACCAGTGAAACGTTTGTGGATGATCATACATAGTATTTTTAAGACATATTAGCACACAAACACACACACACACACACACACACACACACACACACACTCATAGACACGGCTGTGTGGTTATGAAGTTTGCATAAGCATCAGAGTTGACCTACACTTCAAGACATCCTAGACAAGTGTCTTCTTGTATAACCTTAGATTAACTAATACATTGTGAGTGAGATTTGGTAGATCAAAACTGTGCAGAAGGCTGGTGTGTTAAACCTTCATGCAATTCCATTGCACCATCTTTAATTTGCACCGGGTACACTGAATGAAGTTTCTACAACACCTTTTCTACATATTGAAGAAGACCATTTTCCTGAAGGGATCAGCATCCTGTCTGGTTTCCTACATACTAGAACTCTGGTCTTTGTTAAGTTAACTTCACAATCCTTTATTTATTTATATGTATGTATGTATGCATGCATGCATGCATGTAAATAATTCAAATTTAGTTGAATAAGGTACTTAAGTTCATGCACCAAGCCAGTCCTGTATTATCCGCAAGGCTCAAAGTAAGGTGAATAAAAAGCAAACAAGTAACAAGGATGTCAAGGTATTAATGCAATGCAGCCATTTCAGGTAGCTCCATTTAATTGAACAATGCAAGCATTGCATCAATTTGAAACACAGATATATTACAACTATGATAAATTACTGAAAGAAATATTTACTAAGCAAGTGAGATTTTTTATAAATTGAAATTTTCAGGAAAATTTACTTTCTGAACTTCCTTTTATTATAGAATATTTTAAGTGTACAAATTCAAATGTTCGGTACAAGACAGTTTTTAACGAGCTTTTATTTATATGATTTTTTCATTTCATATTTATTTCATTCATTGTTTGCAATGTTCTCTCTCTCCCATTTCTCTCTCACACATACTGTCTCTGTAATATAAACACACACACACATTCCAGGTTTGATTTCATTATTACACAAATATCACACTAGAATTTTGCAACTCAACATGAGGCATCCCAAAAATATGTGACAGAAAATATCAACGTGG
>NC_068986.1:83803871-83808298 GCF_001194135.2 Octopus bimaculoides | reverse complement strand
ATATATATATATATATATATATATATATAGTAACACCAAGATCTTGCATTAGATTCACATCTTCCATCTCAGAACCTCCAATAATTATAGTTAGGCTGCTTAAAAACTACTGGATAAGAAGAAATCTATATGTTAAGATATTAAAAATTCAGGTGAAAGATGTCAACCACCTCACCTAATTAAGATATATTAACACACACACACATACACACACACATGAATATGAAATATATATATTCATATAAATATAGTGATATGTATACACACATACATATATATTCATTTCACACACATGCATACACACACACAATAATGTGTGTGTTTGTGTGTGTGTCTATGTGAAAGAGTATACATTAATAATTAATACTGCAAGCTGCTCAGTTCAAGCTATAGGCATTAAAGAGATGAATACATTACAAAGAAGAACACATTTTATAGAATTGCATCAAAGTTGTACTACCACCCATTACCTCTGCCCTGCTAACTTTGAAATTACTTTGAATCAGCCACCTAAGACAAATTTCAAAGAAACACAGCAACTAGTGCACCGGAAATAGCTGATGGTTTCATTAAAGTAAGTCATCTACATTTGTGATAATTTCCTAATGTTAAGTGTCAAAATTATTGCAACACTGGAAAGAAACCATTATGGCTGTCATGCCAATGAGAGAGTCTCTACATGGTTGCTCAGCCTGCTATAAGTAGCAACTAAATCACTTTCAAATCATACTCTACTATGCAACCATGCAACTATGATGATGATGATGATGATGATGATAATTCATCAATCTTGTACTTTTTGTCAGCTAACATCTTTGTAGATTATCATCATCATCATTTAACAACTATAGCAGGATTTGAATGATTGGTTGTCTCTGTTAGGAAGGGGTTGACTAATAGACTTATACCTGAAACTCCAGCAACAACCTTTATAACCATCTTTTTCCAAGAATATACATACCTGTAAATTGGAATCATGATGGAACTATCATCACCATCATTACCAATAACAACAGCAAAATTAGTAAGTGATCCTCTGTTACTGACAGTCATGTTATCCAGTACTTCCTGGCCATGGTTTGTCCAGGGAGGAAGGTATGTGAGCATAGATTGGAATTAAAAAAAACAAACCTGTCAAAAGTAGAAGAGCTCCCGTGAGAGTCAACAACAGCACCCACATTTTGAACAAAAGAAAGGTACCACTAGGATTACCAAGTTCAATGAAAAGCTAGAACAAAAGTTACACCAAAATCATATTTTATACCAGACTGTTCAGAGCCTGGGCAGATAAAGAGAACCTAAAACAAGGTGGGGGTGGAGCATGGAGTGGAGATGGATAGTGGGTGAAAAAAAAAAGATTAAAGTGTTCATTAATAGAAATATGATTGATACAATCTGAAATTAGATAAGATAGTCCCCAATATCTTTAAAAACATAGGAGTGCCTTTGATGATAAATCCCAATCAAAAGTGAAAAGTGAAAAATAACAGCAACAACTGAAATAGCAATAGTAACAATATAAAAAGAGCAATATGTATAAGAACCTAAATACTTACAACTATTATCTCAATCATCGAAGTATCACCAGTTCAGATTAGCTTTAACTGGATTATCCGAAGTATTTGTATTACAGGTGACCAGAAATGTTATATCCTGGAACAGATAGAAAATAGTTAAATAAACAAATAAATGTACATTAAGAATATTGACAATTTTACTAAAGATACAGTATTTATATTGGCAAGATATCACCAAAAAAAACAACAAAAAAAAACACTCATGTCTATATGATGTATCTAATCAAGACATGTTTATATTACTGACATATTTATAGCCCAGCAACAGTTTATGGAATAAAGATCCTGTTTATAGAACAAAGACTACTTATACGATAGAAATTGTTTCCACCATAGATTACTATTTTTATACCACAGTTCTGTTTATGAGAGAGAGGGGGGAAAGAGGGAGGGAGAGAAAGAGAAAGAAAGGTGTTCACAGTGTAGAGAGTTGTTTATATTAAAGTGATCTGTAATATCATATATATTTGCTTCTACCACAGTGAGCTGTTTACAATAGGAAAAAAAGGCTGTGCTACAGAGCTGTTTACACTAGAAAGAGCTGATTGTGACTTTGATTATACCACAGAAATGTTTATATCACAGAGATATAGTTTATACCATAGAGATATTGTTTATATCATAGAGATATTGTTTCTACCATGGAGATATTGTGTATACAAAGGAGATACTGTTTATACCACAAAGATATGGCTTATATCACAGAGATATTGTTTACATTATAAATATATTTGTTTATATTGTGACATAATGTTTAAAAGATACACTCTGGTGAGTAGTATAATGCTTATATGATTAATGTAAGGTTTATATAATACTATATATAACTGTTCTTTCCAATTCTTCACTAGTCTTTAGCCAGTCATGGGCAACCTGCAGCCCATGAGATTTATTGCATGACATGCCTGACAAAAAGTTACCTTTAATTTTTTTAGCAGTACAGCCTATCTGATGATGAGCCATGTTTCATGTGGCCTATTTCTTGAAAAAAGTTGCCCTGCTGGACATGCTAGAAATAGCAGCCAAATATCCTTCAAATCATCTCGGAAAAGGAAGGTCATTGGATAATGTACTCTTAGAAGATGATACTATGTCTGGAAACAAGATGTGATGGTCATGCTTGCAATGTATTTGATCATAGATCTACTCAATCAGAGCTGCCCTGATAGCAACACATCCAAATATACTGCAATTATTGCTTCTGTCTAAAGTTACAGAGCCTGCTAAAAGGAAAACATCTGTATACATAGATTATCATTAATTCAAATACCTATAAAATTTTTAACTTAGTAGAAACTAGTGGACCTCTTTGTATAATGATAGCTGATCAGTTCGGAAGGTAATCATAGGATCTAACCACTAACATTCCATCCTCAACAATGTGTCTTGTTCACACCGTAAAAACAACCCTCACTAACAGCAAAAGGACCAATGTTTGTTGACAGAGTTTTGTTAACTTGAAATGCAGATTTGAATTACTTTCATGAATATTAAGTGAAGAGGGATGTGGTATCTATATGGTTGGTTCTTCTACTGAAACCTCTATAAAACAATGTATTGCAGGATTTACTTCTTTTTATGCCCAGAAACCAATCATTATAAATTGTACTATGTAAGGGGGCCTCTATGCCCAACCTGTAAGAAATTGCTGCTAAATCTCTCTCAAATCCCATTCTGTTTTCTTAAAGAAGGAAGGACATATTGAATGATATAGTTCTAGATACAGTCTGCTTGAAAAAATAAAAGAAAGAAAGGATAGTCATGTAGTCATTGTACAAATGCTTTCATCACAGATCTGCTCAATTCTAGCGGACTCGGGGGTTAAATAACAATAACTTGAGTGAACATCACTTCTGTTTTATAAGCATGGCCTTTAAAAGTGTTTTAAGTTGTTGGTAGAATGTCATAAGTAGCAATAGAGAAAAACAACATTAAAATGTCAAACATTGATTAATTTTCTCTTTGGAATTTTTAAATCATGATATAAAAGCAACACTTCCAAAATGTTCTTTCATACTGTGAAGATTTTTTTTCTTTTTTTCTTTGAGTGTGTATGCATGTGGCTAAATCAGATGATTCAGCACCCATAAACCTTTTGGGAGCCTCTGAAACACTGGGGACATCAATCAAAGAATCATACCACTCTAAGACAGAGTCGACTCCAATAAAGGCAGCTAAGAGTTAGGTGATGGGTGGTGTTAAACCAAGCATGGAATTAACCACCTATCAACAGGGATGGTTCATCTGACAGGCTTCCATAGCTCCCAAAATCCACTCACAAGGCTTTGGTTGGTGCAAGACTATGGCAGAAGACACTTGAACAGGATGTCATACAATGAGAGCAAACACAAAACTACATGGTTGCAAGTAAACACCTTGACCACACAGCTATGCCTGCGCCTAAGTATGTTTTAAACAATGAATTGTGCGTGTGTGCATGTGTGTGCGTGCATGTGTGTGCGTGCATGCATGTGTGTGCGTGTGTGTGTGTGTGTGTGTGCATGCATGCATGTGTGCTTATGTATATGTGTGAGTGTATGTGCTTGTGAGTTTTGTGAGGTGTATGGGTTAAACGAGAAGGGAAAACTTGTCATTTGTCATTCTGAAAGGTGAATGAATTCATCACCTAAAGTGGTCGTGAAATCAAAAGCTGTAACATGAACATTTCAGTATAACACATTTGAGATATTATATAACAGCAAAATACTTCTTCCTTGTACTATCATCATATTAAGACAACAGATAATAATGGTATCAACTACAGAAATGTTCTAATGTGTAATAGATTGAAGTCACTATAAAACTTTACTGAACTGAAAATTATATATATATATATATATATATATATAT
>NC_068986.1:83790628-83803159 GCF_001194135.2 Octopus bimaculoides | reverse complement strand
GGTGGTGGTGGTGGTGGTGGTGGTGGTGGTGGTGGTGGTGATGATGATGATGATGATGAAAATGGAAAAAGTCTTGGGTAACTGAGGGAACCTCTATAGGGTCATAAGAAATTCTAATAACAGCAGTCAATTCTTCCTCAAATCATCTGCCATCTTTGAATGTATATTAGATAAGGTAGTTTTAGATACACTGTATCTGAGAAAAAGATGCGATATTCATCGCTGAAGTGCTTTTGGTCATAAACATGCTTGTTCAGGGTTACCTGAAACTAAACAACTACAACTCTTAAAGATGAGTGGATATCACCTGAAGCATTACAAGTATAAAGATATAACTTTATTTCATTGTTAGCCATCAATATCGATTTCCTATGTTGGCATATAAACATCGTGTGGTTCAATAATACTTGAATTCAGAACATAAAGTGATGAAACTAAATATTTTGAAGTGTTTAGCCTTAGCACTCCACCAAACAGCTAATTCAGTACCCTCTGTATGTTCCATCCAATATTAAATAACAACAGTCATCAAGGAATCAGAGGTAGGAGGGAGGGGCATTCTCTGAAAATGCTTATGAACAATGTTAAGTAACTGGACATACAGTGATGCCTTTAGCACTGGTTAAATATTCTAAAATACACACACACACACACACACACACACAAACACACACACACACACACACACACAAACACACACACACACAAACACACACACACACAAACACACACACACAATCACACTCTATGTCATTGAATACATATTCACCTGGTGATCTCAGTGCAGTTGCTCAAGTATTACAATTTCCCTTCCAGCCATGCAAATGATTCAAGAGACAAGAGTATAAACACTTGCTGTCACTAAGGCAATCTAAACTGCATTGATCCATAGATTGGTTACTTAGATTCTCTTAGACTCTTGAATGTCTAATAAGACTACTGACCACAAAGCATGTTCAGTTTTGAAAACTTTATGCATTAATCACCTGTTAAACCTTACTTTTTAATACAAGGACCCTTACAAGGTCTCCATGAATGGCGGGGGAAGCTATTTGCAGACCAGAGACATGGCCCAAATGCTTGTAAGAGTGGACACTGCTAAAGGTACCTATAGCTAGGTGGTGGGGTTAAATCAAGCAATGAATGAAATCTACTGCCCAAGATTGCAATTCAAATAGAGTACATAAGGTATTCTTTACCTAAGAAAAGAGCATAATGGCTGAAGAAAACTAGAACCCAATTTGTTTAGTAAGTGAAGAAGTCTAGTTCTTTTTTATCTGCTGAAGACACTATACCAGTAATTTCTCAGCTGTGAATTTTCAATTGAATGTATATAAGAAAACAACTGTATCACATTAATTTCTTTCAATTAGAAATAAACGTACAGAGGAAGAAAGGAAAAGAAATTAATTATGGTTTGCTCAAGTTATAAAAATGTACTTATGATGTTTGCATGACAACCATAATAGAGCTATAGCCTGAATTTGCAGGAAGCCTCTTGTTGAGTTTTAATATTCACCATTCTTATTGCCTTATATATTGGTTTCTTTGAAATTGATCTAAAACTTTTCTACTAGACAACAAATGTATCTGCCTCAATAGTAACCTCTTAATTCTTCACTCTGGTTTCTCACAAGGATTTGCCAGCTCCTTGACTGTTACATTGGTAAAGTAGTGAATCCTGAAATGCTTATGATCAGGTCTAAACAACAACTTAGAACAAGTTATTTAAAACTAGATGAACTGAACTAGTGAGCATTAAATATCTTAGCCATAAAACACAGTATTGTGTCAGTGACAAAATAAGAACAATCAACCTTTTGATCTGTAACTCTGCATGCAATTCACTTAGCTAATTATTACAACTCTCATGACGTGATCTCCTTTGAAAACCACAAGTTTGTTGCCCTACATATTTTCTATACTCATTAAAATCTTACTTCCAACAAGATTTTTCAGCAAGAAATTAATTTAATAATTACAATGGAAGACAAGACAGTTTTCTTTAAGTTAATCCAATTAAGATTTAGGATACTAGATATCCATAGCAACGTGATATATTTCAACTGATAACAGTATATTTAATTGTCATGAGAAACGAAATAATACACTAGAAGATTACACAATCTTGCACAATACAGCTGAAAATGAAGAAATTAGAGAGGTGATATAAGCTATATGCTTGTGTGTGTGTGTGTGTATGTGTGTGTGTGTGTGTGTGTGAGTGTGCATGTTCATACATACATGAGAGGAGAGGGGAGGGAGAGAGATGGGATGGGGAGAGATGGGATGGGGAGAGAGGGGAGGTGAGGGGGAAAGAGAAGGAGAGGGGAGGGGAGAGTGAAAGCGAGAGAGAGAGAGAGAGAGAGAGAGAGAGAGAGAGAGCAGAACCATTAGAGTGTCAGACAAAATACCCTACTGAATTTACATTATTTACATTTGACAGATATTTGTCCTCATCTTGTTTGTTGGTAACACAATGTTTCAGCTGATATACCCTCTAGCCGTCATCAGGTGTCTTGGGGAAATTTCAAATCTAAGGTATTTTTCAATGTTATTATTATTATTATTATCATTATTATTATCATTATTTTTATCGAACTCAGAATCTTGGGGTTAGTGGCCCATGCTCTTAACCACTACACCATATGCCCGTGGGCAATTATGGAGTGAATTCTAGGGCTTATAAACCTTAGGAATGAGAACCCAGGTTTGAAATTTCCCCAAGACACCTGATGAAGGCTGGAGGGTATATCAGCCGAAACACGTTAACAACAAACAAGATGAGGACAAATATCCATCAAATGTAAATAATGTAAATAATGTACGTAATTCCTCATCTCTTAAATATAGAACTATACTATTGAATTTAGTAATGAACTTTTACATTCTGAGTTCAAATGTTGCTGTGGTTAACTTTGCTTTTCATCCTTCCGGTGACAATAAAATACAAGACAAAACAAATGCAAATCTAGCTGAGCCCTTGGATAAGTAAGTGGCCATGGATAGCACAAAAGAGTTCAAATGGCTTATGATCTAACAGCTGTCCAAAAGGAAGTGAGGGCAGGTATTAAACTATACTGAGCTAACTCCCACTAAATCTCAAATATTTGGAAGCACTAATTTTAACAATTCTGAAGAAAAGTGTGACCAATAACTTAGCTAGGCAACAGGCCTGCAATCATAACAACAGCAGTAGACACAACAACCTCCACAACAGGAGACAAATTAACAAGAGACAGTTTGAAGCAGCTGGTTACTCACACCACAAATTTGTGAACTTCACAGTCATCTTAGAAAAGACAAATAGACAAGGACTCGGATACTGGGAAATGAATGCATCCTTATGAAAATGAAAAGATTTCAAGGATCAGTTTTAGTGTACTAGTTTAGTGGAATTGATGGAAGCCATCACCAACAACAGGGAAGTGACTGTTAGCTTTAGCAGTGATAACTACAGAGAGAACAACTAAGTGGAAGAGGGACTAGCTTTAAAAAGGTATAGAAGAAATATTGCAAATGACTTGCTAGCCATGAGAATTGCCCTTGATCATTTCTTTCATGGAAATATAAAGACTGCATTCTCTGAACTAGAACGTGCTAAAACAAGAAAGCATGAAAGTTTCAGATACAGAAGTAATCAACACTATATTGAAAGAGTACCAGGTATGTACAGGTGCACACATAAACAGGAACAAGCTGGTGGGCTTGCAAGTTCATGTTGGCCAGTAGTGATTTCTGTCACTGGACCAAGGGTTTGGTAAAGATACTTGAAGTCTAAGAATTTGCAATCAGAGTGGTAAAATGACATCCGGAAATGAGCAAAGAGGAAGCTGCCCATGGAAAGTCAACTGTAATTAGCAAATTCATACAATGCCTCAGTAGTATACAACCACCTGACCACTGTACTTCATCTCAAGAAACATTTGACAAAACTAGACCAGCAGAACACATCCCTTATGGAAGAGAGAGGGCCTACTGGTCAGGAAATCCATTTGCTACCAATACCCACTCCATGGTAGTGTTGGGATGCCATCTTTGATGATGGGCCAGTATGCTTTGAGGCTGATGCACTGGCTGAAATATCTAGATCACTGTAATGATGATAATAATGATGTAAATGAGAAGGAACTGTTTGTAGACACCTTTTACGCAATATGTCTTTGTCTGTTAACTGATGATGTTGATGATATTATTATTAATGTACTTATTTATCACAAGAGTGACTGGTGTTATTATTATTATTATTAAGGAATGGCAAAAATATCAGTCAAAAAAAAAAACAGCCTTGCAAAGGTCAATAACCTGATTTTTGAATAACCAATAGGTTGGAAAACTGAATAAATTTTGATATATGAAGTTCAGCTTCTTCAAGACAAGATCTACCAGACATTTATTTAAGAGGTATGGAAGAAAAAAGATTCCAGCAAGTCGGTTTATTGGTAGAATCATTAGAACTTGGACAAAATGCACTATGGTATTTAATTATGAGTTTTTTCATTCTGAGTTCAAATCCTGCTGTGGTCAACTTTGCTTTTCATCTTTCAGGGGTCAACAAAATATAATACCAGTACAATTAATTGATGCTGGTGCCTTCAAGCAAGAGACTATGGCTGAGAATCTTGAATGAATCTTCTTTTTCAGTGATGCTTGCACTTAAAATGTTACTTTGTGAAGAGTAGTAATCCTAGGAATTATCAGTTTTGAAAGGTATGAGGGGAAAAAATACCATACAAAATCTATAATTAACAAGATATATGGTACACCTTCATTGTACTTGATAGAAGTTGGCAAAAGAAACAGCATCCATTGAGGATCTAGATCATTCCTGGCAGAACAGTGGAATAGTATTAATATAAACATTATACTTAAATCTATAGTTTTTTTCTCTTTAGAACTAGAAACTATTTCAATTCTACAAGGCAAAAATTTGTCTTACATTATTGTACTGTTCACTTGTCTGAGTTGAGATTGGGGTGAGGGCACTAGTATGCATGCTAAAACTTAAGCTAATGAGTGGACAAATACATTCTAACTCAACTAGCTAGAAGTAGCAGTGGAAATCTCTAAAATCATAGCCTACCACTTTTCAAATGGAAGGACACTTATTGGATAATGTAGTTCTAGATATATATGCAAAGATTAGGGTGATTTTGCTAGAAATATTTTTGATCATAGGTCTTCTCATTCAGAGCTGATCTGGGGTTAAACAACAAAGGAACATGGTACAAGTATTAATGTAATGGTTCAGTAGTATGAGTGTCTCAACTTCTAAAGGTAAATTCACTGCAGTTACTGTAGAGAAAAAAATTCTTTCTTATGGTAAAAGGTGTAGAAACACCATATCTGCCCCATATTTCCCTCTATAGGATTCTCAAATGCAGTGTTTCAAGCTCCTCAGCCACTATGAATGGGAAATATTGAAAAGAGGTACCTCTGGGTAGATTTAAATATGTAGATTTAAATCTGTAGCTTTAACTAAACTACAGTCAACAACATTGACTGAGTTGCACTATTGGACTGCCAGGTCAGGAGAAATTTATACACCTTTAATCATAAGAGTGAACTTTTTTGCTCCATGGTAACTGCAGTGAATTTGCTTTTAGAAGTTGAAATATATCGCTAACATATTTTAACTAACCTAAAGTTAGCTAATCTAATGATGCATTGTATTTTCTCTTTGTCTAGTCTACTACAATACTTCTTGTACCAATCTTACTTTAATACACCACCATTCTTACTCTTGTCATCTCCTGTGTCACATCTTACAAACCTTGTTTCTAAGCACACTTTACCTAATAGTTACTCTCTGAAACTGCATTGCCCTGCCCAAATGTTCTCTCCTAGCAATGACCAGTATGTAGAAGTTCAAACTAAACTGCCTCTCTGCTAAATAATAAATAATAAATTATTATTCACATCAAGCAGATCTAGTATCAAAGACAAACATTCAAGTTATAACCATGCAACTGTTTTTGTTTTTTTTTTTCAAACAATGTTATATTCAAAGTGGGTTTTTTTTGTCTTTTTAAGAGTGTGAATTAAAAGAGATATTGATGCCATTTCCAGTGGATCAAATGGCCATATAGAAACTCCCTCATTAGTCTCACAGTTGGATTTGTTCTGAAAGATTGAAAACAGAAAATAAATTGCAGGGATGCTCAATTCTTCAAACACAACTGTCCATTAGATCAAAATGGAAGTAGTAAGAAGCCTAAGACTTCACAGATCATAACAACAGGAAGGTCAGATATGCAATTACCGCTTAGTAATTAGTTAACCACCAAAAGACCGCAACAACACAGTTTTTATTATATGAAGAAAGAATGATTAACAGCCCATAGATTTTACGTTTTAAGAAATTTTTCCAAATCTCCAGATATCTATATTTGTTAATGACCATTATTGGCAAGCTTCTTTATAATATTTTAACCATATCATAACGGTTTCTGATTTAGGCATAAGGCCAGCAGTATTGAGGGAAGGGGATTAGTCGGTTACACTGACCCCAGTACTTAACTGGTACTTTATTTTATCAACCCTAAAAGGATGAAAATTCTCCCTTGGTGAAAATAGAACCTTGAACATAAAGGGCCAGAAAGGAATACTGAAAGGCACTTTTTCTGCTGCTCTAATGATTCTGGTGGTGCTGGTGCTGCTGCTTTTAGTGTTTTGTCTTTTATAGTAGTAATGTTAGTAACAATGTTATTGTGTTGGTGAAACAGGTGTGAAGTAAGAGGCATGATGATGATGATGGAGATGATGATGATGATGATGTTGATGATGATAATGATGATGACAATGATGTGAGAGAGAAAAAAGTAACTGTAGATTTAAAAAGGGAAATATTTTTATCGAAGCTTATGATCTGCCTTAAGATTTTATTCAAGTTTAAAGACAGCTCATTAGATGAAACTAATTAAACATTGTGCTGATTGAAATTTGACTGCGATTTCTAAAAGGGAGAGTGACTACACAGGGGTTCCCACATTAACTTGTGTTTGATATAGTTGCTTAGATCCAGGTTGAGCAGGTTTATGATTAAAAACATTCCAGCAGTTAGCAACTGATCTTAAAGTGTGCTTTCCCTTTGATTTTTGAGATGGTGGAGGCACAATTTGAGGAGATTTGGCTGCTATTCCTAGCAGAATGATAGACTGTATTATACATCACTTAATGACTCAGGGTGTGGTTGGCATAGTTAATGAGAGAGGCAAGAAATATGAGGGAAAAGTACTAAGAAATGTCATGGATGATGTTTTCACCATGACAAAGGGATAAAGTAGATAAAATTTCACTCTTCAAGAGTTATGGACATTTGCAGCATGAACTATTTAAATGAGAGGATGAGGACGGGGATGATGGTGTAATGAAGTCTTGTGACCTAAATAGATAGATTATTTTAAACTTGTCAAAAAGAGTAAATAAGATGATACACATTCCACATTAACAACATATTCTCTATAGTAAATGCTTTTTGTGTGTGCGTGTGCGTGTGTGTGTGTGTGTGTGTGTGTGTGTGTGTGCTGCAGATAAATCAATAAATCAATGACAAAATGAACATTTCTAAGTGTGTGCGAGAGATTTCAAATAAAATGTAAAACATACCATATTGATGAACAGATGAACATACAAATTTTAGCTTTACTAAAATTAAGGAAGTGATTGCATCATGCTTCTTTCTAATATATTTGAGCAGAAAAAATGAGATAGATGTGATTAGTTTCTAGTTTTCTTAGATCTTCATAAGAGAAAGAATACCCTTCAGTCCACAACAACATAAGTGGCTTATATCTATTTATAGTGTATACAAACTGCTGGGACACAGCTAAACTATCTATTTAGGTCACGAGACTTCATTACACTTTCATTCTTTCACCATCCTCCCACTTAACCATTTCAGGGTGTCATAATCCATACCTTGCAAAGGGCAAAATTTTATCTACTTCATCCCTTGGTCATCATGTAAATAATATTTCTGAGGGCAGAAGATGGATATCCTTTCTCTGATGAGAATCTATGAAAACTAGAAACTAATGAAATTTGTCTCACTTCTGGCCATGGGATGATAAAAAAAAAAGTCTATGGTGTAACCACTCCCATTTTTGACAGCAAGGCCAAAATTCCATGTTTATCAAAAAGATATATACCTTATATTATATTTCAAATTATCTCCAAAATGTTTTTTGAATTATCTCAATAAGCTATACACATTATTACTAATTATTTGTGTGTGTGTGTGTTTGTGCAAACAGGCACACACACACACACACACACACACACACACACACACACACAGACAGACAGAAGAAATTGTCTTTTTTACTTTTTTTTTTCACATGAGCAGATATATAAAACATTATCCACATTGAGCAAGCCAATTATCAAAGACATACATTCCTATTATGACCACACTTTTGTTTTACTTTTTTCTTTTATCAATGTATCCTCCTTTTTTTTTTTTCTTTTTAAGGGTGTGAATTAAAAGATATACTGATTCTATTTCCAGTGCATCAAATGGCCATATAGAAGCTCCCTCATTAGATCATTATGACTTGGTTTGTTTTGAAAGATTGAATTGTGAACAGATTGACTCTTGAGATACAGCTGTCTATCAGATCCAATGAAAGCAATGGAAAGCCTTAGATTGCTCAAACCATAACAAGAGAGTCAACTATGCAACAACTGCTTAATAGTTAGTTAACCACCAAATGGCCACAAGAACGCAGTTGAAAATACACTGAGAGTCTTTAAGAAGATTTATTCACATTAACATAATTGTTTTGAGTGACCAGAGTTTGCAAATTTACTCCTTTTTATGGAAAAATTATGGCTCAAATTGCCATCAGTTAGGGTGCTGTTTGATTGGTTGCAGTTGTTCATGAAGTCAGGTATAAAACTTAGTTCTCCTTGATGTCCATGTATTAGAGTCATATAACTACATGAAGGGTAACTGTGTCTAGATTTCAAGAGTCATGGCTATGTTAGCCCAGTCAATATGAATAACAATTGCATGTTATGTTCATGTTTTAAGCCACATGACAATATAATTATTGTCAAAAGCCATGGTTGTGTTAGTCCAGTCAATGTGTCATGATAAAATGAACAACATTGTATCAGAGTAGCTAAAATAACAGATTGATTGCTTGCATACGAGTGACAGTAAAGTTATGCACCTATATCTATGTGTGTATAGAATTGTCTATATGCTTGAGTATGAGAGCATGATTTAGTTGCTGAAGAATGTATTTTTTTAATGTGTTGTTTCAGCTTATTCACTTGAAATTTTTTTAAGAGATATATTTGCTTTTTTTGTTCATATTTGATCTGTGATTTTGTTAGAAAAGAAAATGGGAAGACTTGAAATGTTGGGATTTGTTTGCTGCATATAAGTATAAATGCTCACTTAGAGGAAAATGTCTTGCGTTAAGATCATGCATTTGTTGGAATTGGATAGGCAATCTGTTTTACAAGGCAAGTTTTACAAGGCAAGTTTTACAAGGCAAGTTTCCTTTGTTTTATGAAATCTTCATTACAACCATTAGCATGAATTAAATTTTTCGATAAACAATGGATGATTGGAAATGAAGGACACCCACACACGCACATATATATGTTATGAAGTACCTGATTCTTGATGGAGTTGTAAAAGCACAATGATGGCACGAGGCCTGTTTTTTTTTTTGTTTGTTTGGTCTTTTTTTTACCAGATGGTCTGACTACAGCTGATGTCTTCAAAGAGAGGGAGGAGAGAGAGAGAGAGAGAGAGAGAGAGAGAGAGAGAGAGAGAGAGAGAGAGAGAGAGAGAGAGCGAGAGAGAGAGAGAGAGACAGACAGACAGAGAGAGAGGGGATGTATGTAAGCTGAAAGAAAAATTGGAAATAAGAGCAACTCTGCTAGCATGGGCATGTGATGCATATGGAGGATGACAGTTGAGTAAAGAGCTTCTGTGTAATTGAAGTGGAAGGAACCTGAGGAAGAGAAAGACTGAGGAAGACATTGGAAATGGTGAAGAGTGATTTCAAGAGGCTAAATCTCATGAAGGAGATGATAAAGGACTGTAATGAGTGGCAAGATACTGTGCTGAAAAAAATCTATCCAACCCATGCAAGCAATTGAAACTGATAAATCTTGTTTCATTTCTTCTTTTTTTTTTTCTTTTGCCCCTCTGAATTACTTCTATTTCAAACCAACACTAACTAAAATATTATCATTTACTCTAAGGATGTCCTTATTTTTATTTTGCTTCTTCATGATTGATAACGATGATGATGAGATGGTAATGATGATGATGAATAATGATGGAACAACAGTAGTGGCAATATGGAGAGTGACAGTTATGGTGGTATAGTGCCATGCTGGAGAAGCAGCAGCAGCAGCAGTAGTAGTAGTAGTAGTAGACAAAGAAGGGAGAGGCAGAGAAGGCAAATGAGAACTAGGAGCTTTACAATAAAAGTGGATAATGGTGGTGGTTCTTTAGAAGCTCCCGCTCACCCTCACAACTGCTCAATTTGCAGAGGTGGGGGAAGTGTTGGCAATGATGAATGACCACACACCACCAATGTTGTTAGTGGCAGTTGCCATGTGTACAAGAACAGTCTAGTTACTATGGATAGTGAGAATTATGATAGTACTGGTGATTAAACTGTGGTATTTTAGAATTGCTACTGACAATGTTGAGTCAGAATGATGGCATTTTGGAATTTACTTTCTCTCAAAGTTGAATTTGAGTTCTGGTAGCTTCCAGTTTCTCCATATTTCAAATGGTTTATCCCAATAGGTATGGTATATTACAGTTTTCCTTCCCAACAGTGAACGCTAAATCAGCATGACAGTAATGTGTAGTCAGTTAACCAGATACATGTAACAATACAGAAGGTTAATTATCCATTTGTTTAACTCAAACACTTCTATAATGGTAGTAGATAATATGTGAAAGGAACAACAGAATATTTACAACAATTAAGTCGTTAGTATTTTGTTGTTTTTTCTATGCAAGCTTCAAGAATAGAAGAAGGCCAGTATAAAGGCATCATTCCAATTGTGATTGAAGACTGAGAGAAAGCTTTAGTTGAAGCTAATGTAAAAAATGGCAAGAATATTCGCAGTAAAAATATTAAGGCAGACAACCAATTCCCACCAACCAGACAGAATTGCCAAATGAGAGATTTATGAACTAGCAACCGAAAAACAAAATTATTAACCAAAACAACTGGTTTTTTGGTTGATACTGCTAGTGAATGTATGACCAGCATTCTTCAAATATAAAATCATACACACACACACACACACACTTTTAAATGAAAACAAGTTTCAAAATGAACACTTTACTTCAAATAAAATTTGAAGCCAGAATCCATAGCTTTTTTTTTTATTTATTTAGTTTGTTTTTATAGGAAACGCTAGAGAAATACAATATGTTCACCAGCATTTTTAATAAGCTTGACTTAAGTTTCTAATAACTATCCACCATGCCTTGATAATCTGTCTGCTATATAGATCATATTTCTCAACAGATAGAGCATTAAATATTACAATCGCAAAATAACTCTTGCAGAATGATAATAAAGATGTCAATACAAAATGACAGCAGGAGAAAAAAAAGGAACACTGACTGAAGCAATTGAAATCACAGGTTGAAAATTTCTTATCCCCAAAAAAGTACTATCATCATTATCACTGTTATCACACTTATGAAATCAATACAATATCGTCTCCAATAACAGCAGGATGTAGATTTCCAGCATTATTTGAGAATTTGCACAAATAAATTCCAAACTCACTCTTGAAGGTGCCATGTGTCCTGTGTTTACCTAAAATTAACACTAAAACTTTTGAAACAAACTTTACCCAACAAGGTTTCCAGTTATTTCAATAAACACCTAAGTTAAAACCCATTTGAATTTAAATACAACTATCTATGATAAATATTTTCACTACAAAATATGACAAGTGATAAATCCAGTTATCAAAACCACTCAGGTACTAGCTCAGACTCTTGGCCTTGCCCTGATGTTGAATATATGCCTATTCATTAGGAAGCAAAAAGAGAATCAGCCAAATGATAAAATAGTCCCTAAAGTTTATAAGTTGACATTCATCCTTCTTGCACAAGGCCTGTAGTACCAAACGAGGTCATTTGAAAACAAGTGTTGTACTTAAACTCACACAAATATATACATAGCAGTGGTGGAGGACAAACACAGACACATCCACATATACATATGATGGGCTTCTACACATTTTCCATCTCCCAGATTCACTCACAAAGCATTGGTTGGCCTGACATACTTACCCAAGGAGCAAATTATTTTTTTATAAATATGTAAAAAAATATTTCATACAAAGTCTATCATTACAGTTGTGTCTACATATTTTGGCAAGAAACTTCTGGAGGAAATTAAAAGAACATCATTAACATCGACCAATATCATAACATTCTGAAGAAACAGTTTGTCATGTGTGTGTGTGAGAGAGAGAGAGAGAGAGAGAGAGAGAGAGTGTGTGTGTGTGTGTGTGAGAGAGAGAGAG
>NC_068986.1:83788631-83790263 GCF_001194135.2 Octopus bimaculoides | reverse complement strand
TATATATTTATATATACACACACACACACTTACTCACTCATTCACACATGCATGCACACACACACATGTGCACATGCACATACATATATATATATATAACTTCAAAGTCCATGAGTAGACACTGCCCAAACTTATTGTGGTGACATGAAACATTACAGGTATTCACTTACATTCCCAACTCTTTATCTCTTTCTCTTTCTTTGTCCCCCATTCCTCTCTCTTAAGAAACTAATTTGAAGACAAACTAAACACTGATGAGAAAACAAGATGATCCAAGTGGCAAAAGTACCACAGACTTTAATGTGCATAGGCAGATGCTGTTGTCTGCACATTCTTTAGGTCAGGTTTTCACAGGTTTCTGAGTTCTAACTTTTGCACTGTAATGATATAGTGGAATAATGAAGAAATTCAGCTAAATTTCTCCCCTGTTATAAAACTAAAAATGTGTGATGGAAATGAGCAGTGTATCTTGTCAATGGAAAATTTATATTACACATAATGCTGCTTCCTCATCATTACCATCATGATACATTTGTTTTTCCATAATCATTGCAATCCTCTGTCATCTCCTTTTTGGGGTTCAACCTCCTAAGATCAGCTGTCATAATTTCTCCTCATGTCTGCAGGTTCCTGCCATTTAAATTGTTTAGCACTTCTTTACCCAACTCTTATCCTTCATATGCACCAGGTTCATAACAGAGCAGTCTTCTCTCTTGCACATTTCATCTCATTTTCCTTGTACCCAGTTTTTCTCTCAGTTCATCTATACCCCATCATTCATTTATGCTAACATTACATATCCAGCAGAGCATGCTTGGTTCATTTCTTACCATAATCACTACATAATCCATTATCACAACTTTGTAAAACAGCAGTCTAGCTGAAATATTAGTAATTATGTTGTATTGTTTTGAGGCTAAATGCAGCACTCTTTCTTATCTCAGTAAAATTGCATGAAAAATAAGCACTATCTCTCACTACAAAGCTTAAATGTCTGTGTGGGAAGTATAAAAAGTAGTGATAATGGGAAGTTAGATAATCCATGGACTTATTACATGGGAAAATGCGAGCAAGAAAAGTAATATTCTTCAGATTATAAACCTGGAAAAGTACAGGACAAGTTATTACACTTGGAAAAGTTCAGGACAAGTTATTACATCTGGTAAAGTACAGAACAAAGAAATTTGTACTTAAAATATTGCAGAAGAGGATAAAATTTCAAATAAAATGTTTAGATTTAGAAAATATTAGCTTTTATTAAAACTAAAAATTTTATTACAAGTTATTACTTCTATTTTTTATTACTTGTTACTTCTATTAAAAATTAAAAATAACTTGATTAAAATATTTTTGCACTTTAAAAAAAATGCATTTTTTAAATTATTAATTAATAATTAGAAATTTGAAAATAGGTTATAAAAAATAATAGTAGTACATAATTAGTTAGTACAATAAATAGAATAATAAAAAAACTAGTTATATATTACAGTAAAATCTACCTATAACAACAAATTCACAGTAAAATTTGCTTGAGTTATTGCCAAGTCTTCACATTTTTAGTTTTGACCCAATGCCTATATTTTACATAATGAATTTGCCTACCATATATACTATTCTGCTTTGCATAAAACT
>NC_068986.1:83786625-83788621 GCF_001194135.2 Octopus bimaculoides | reverse complement strand
AGTTAGTACAATAAATAGAATAATAAAAAAACTAGTTATATATTACAGTAAAATCTACCTATAACAACAAATTCACAGTAAAATTTGCTTGAGTTATTGCCAAGTCTTCACATTTTTAGTTTTGACCCAATGCCTATATTTTACATAATGAATTTGCCTACCATATATACTATTCTGCTTTGCATAAAACTTTAGCTATATTGGTACTTCTGGCTCTCATTTTTTAAGTATTCTAGTGTGTCAATATTTTAACAAAATGATGGTACTTTTTTAATTATAATGTTACTTTGTAAATTAAAATCAAATAATTTTTGATATTCAAATTTTATCCTTAGCTGCAATATTTTAAGTAAAAATTGTCTTGTTCTGTACTTTACCAGATGTAATAAGTTGTCCTGAACTTTTCCAAGTATAATAACTTGTCCCGTACTTTTCCAGGTTTATAATCTTAAGAATATTATTCCTCTTGCTCACATTTTCCCATGTAATCCATGTTTTTTCCAGACTATGCAATTATGCTAATTAAAAATGTGCCAATTAATAATTTAAGATTTTACCTTATTGAAAATTGAATAATAAATTTCAAATGTGTGATGTGCATGCATGTGAGTATGTGTGTGTGTGAGAGAGAGAGAGAGAGAGAGAGACGGTGTGTGTTGTTGTGTATGTGTGTGTGAGGGAGAGAGAGAGAGAGTGATAGCATACATTTTTTTTTTTTCCTTGCATCGTTTTTGAGTGAGTGTGTGAGTGATTGGGAGAGAGAGAGAGAGAGAGAGAGAGAGAGAGTGCTGTCAAAGAAAGAGAGGTGTGTCTTGCTCTGTGAGAGAGAGAGAAAGGGAGAGAGTGAAAGAGTAAATTTTTTTATTGATTTAGTTTTTCTCATTTCCCCTATTTTAGTGAGTGAGTGTGTGAGTGATTGACTGAAAGAGAGAGAGAGAGAGGTGTTGTCATGTATGTGTAAAATGGCCAGGGTCAGTAACACATGCACACAGTCACATACACTCATTATCTGTTGTATGCACGTACATGCATAAATACATATGTATACATGTTTTTTATATGTGTGCGTGTGAGGGAAAGAAAAAAAGTCAGTCACTGAGTGAAGGTGTGGGTTTTCATGACAATTTTTTTTTTTGCATGTATGTATAAGTAGCTAAGTAAAATTTACACTATCTCTCTCTCTCTCTCTGTGTCAACCACTCACAAATTCACTGAAAAAAGATGTGAGAAAAAATAAATAAAAGTTGTACGCTGTCACTCTCTCTCTCTCTCTCACATACAAACACAGCACACACTTTCTGTCTCCCCCCCCCCCCACAACAAGCACACATCCATATCCTCTTTCTTTCATTTTATGCTGACTTCAAACCAAGTGTACATTTCCATTCATAAAAATTAATTTCTTACAGAATTTACCAAATGCCGTAAGGTAACAGCAGAGCTGCATGCACATGCCTTCAAATTAAAACGAAGGATTGCCAAAATGGTTAGGCTATTACCAAAATTGCTAAATATTTTAATTTTTTTGATTTTTATGATATAATTGCATTAATTAATACAGATGACGTAATTAAACTAATTGTAAATTAGTGGTGTCATTGATAATTTTTTCCTTCCTCAATGATGCTGGTGACATATGTTAATAGTCCCTTATAGAACTATATTCATAAAAAGTATAGAACTATATTATCACCCTCAAATTTGAGAAACACTGATAACTTTTTTCTTTTAAAACTTCATTGCATGAGATTGATACTATGAAATTCCTCGAATTGAGCTCTATCATTTAAGCTTAATTAAGATATAGTTTCCTTTTAAAATAAAAAAGTTAATTATACTTAAATCCAATTTTTTACCTTATATTTTTTTTCATGATATTTTACCTCACAACTTTTTTGATACAAATTTTTGTTGCATGGGAACAAAACTATGAAATTGTTCATGCTTTCTTCTATCATTGATGCTAAGATAAATATATTTTACTTTTAAAATAAAA
>NC_068986.1:83780594-83786270 GCF_001194135.2 Octopus bimaculoides | reverse complement strand
ATATATATGTATGTGTGTGTGTATGTTTATGTCTGTGTCCCCCCCCCCCAACATCGCTTGACAACCGATGGGGGTGTGTTTACGTCCCCGTAACTTAGCGGTTCGGCAAAAGAGACCGATAGAATAAGTACTAGGCATCCAAAGAATAAGTCCTGGGGTCGATTTGCTCGACTAAAGGCGGTGCTCCAGCATGGCCGCAGTCAAATGACTGAAACAAGTAAAAGAGTAAAAGAGTTTTCAATTCAGTTTAGAACTGAATTAGCGACAAAGCTCTGAAGATGCTGCCTGTGAGTAAATTGTGGCCTTAAGAATATTATTCAACTACTACCGTAGTTGAATGATTGAGCAATTACTCTTTATTTTAATATAGTGTATCTATGGTTTTATTGTTGTTTAATTAAAACCTGAATGAACAAACTAATGAACAAAGGTATTTCAGTTGTAGCCATACTGTCTTTTTAGGATACATTAATCTAATGTGTTCATTACTTATTTAAGATAGTAGAATCTGACCTGAAGGAGATTTTGCTGACATGTTTATCAGGTTCAGTGATCATCTATGGTTCCTTTGTTGGCCTGTGTAATGTATCTATAGTGTATCTAGGTTAACGTTGTCAAGTTCATCTTTTTCAACAATATACACTTTATATGGCTTTAACTGGACACTGCAAATCAACAAACATTTGGTAATTGTATTATACCCCAGATAGTTACAGAAATAAGCATTATCTATTTATTTTTGCTTGTCTATATCATAGCTTAAAACTACAGCTTTTGCAGTTCTATATTTAAGAGATGAGGAATTATGTACATTATTTACATTATTTACAATTGACGGATATTTGTCCTCATCTTGTTTGTTGTTAACACAACCTTTTCGGCTGATATACCCTCCAGCCTTCATCAGGTGTCTTTGGGAAATTTTGAACCTGGGCTTTCATTCCTAAGGTATTTTTCGATGCTGTTGTTATTATTATTATTATTATCATCATTATTATTATTCAGGTCACTGCCTAGAATCGAACTTGGAATCTTGGGGTTAGTAGCCCATGCTCTTAACCACTATGCCCACGGGCATATGGCATAGTGGTTAAGAGCGCGGGCTACTAACCCCAAGATTCCGAGTTTGATTCTAGGCAGTGACCAGAATAATAATAATAATAACAACAACAACAACAACAACAGCAACAGCAACAGTAGCAGCAGCAGCAGCAGCATCATTGAAAAATACTTTAGGAATGAGAACCCAGGTTCGAAATTTCCTAAAGACACCTGATGAAGGCTGCAGGGTATATCAGCCGAAACATTGTGTTAACAACAAACAAGATGAGGACAAATATCCATCAATTGTAAATAATGTACAGCTTTTGCCTTGAAAACATTGATATAATATAAGCTACTGAACTTCCAATTCCCTATAAATCTCATTAGAAAGAATGGTATCATCCAATTACAATAGTACTGCATGGAGAAGGACATGAGTGACAAAGTTGACTGAAACAATTATACAGAACTGTTATGCTGAATGAATATTTATGTGGAATGATTATGTTGAACAACTATATAATACACACACACAGAACAGTTATGTTGTTTAATCTCAAGACAACTTTGATTGAGCAGACCTGTCACCAAAGGTATTCCAACCATAACCATCCCATCTTTTTTAGGAGCATTTAGAATTACATTAGCAAATGTGTTTGCCTTTCCATAAATTGTAAGAAATAATATGAGGAAGATTTAGTTGCTATTTCTACCAGATTGAGAGGCTGCATAGAAGGTCTCTCATTGGTTCACATAGTTATGCAGCAGCTATGCATAACATTTATGTTGGATAGTTATTTATGCAGAACAGTTTTGTAAACAGTTATGCCAAACATGCTCAACAATTATATAGAACAACTATGCAATCATGTAGTAAGGCTTTATATAACAGTTAAACAGAACAGTTATGCAGAACAGCAATGTAGAACAGTTGTAAAGAACAGCTATGTAGTAAAACTGACTGAACAGTGGTGTGGCCAACTTCTACACCCTTACATGTGAAATGATAATATGTAGTGAAATGGTAATTATTCCAAGTTGAATTTTTCTGAAACATTTAGATTTTCCTTGCCTAAGGAGTGCATAATGCAGTAGTACAATTACATATTTCTCTCTCTCTCTCTCTCTCTCTTTCTCTCTCTCTCTCTCTCTCTCCCTCTCTCTCTCTCTCCCTCCCCACTCCACCTCTCTCTCTCTGTCTCTCTACTTACTACATGACTAAAATAAGTTAGTGCAAGCAGAAAAACCCCAGTTAAAATTTTCTTGCATGCCACATTAGGTGTTTTTGTTATTTACCAGCTATTTTCCATGTGGCTGACCTCTCTAGGTAATTTCCGTTGGTTGCCATGCCTCCTTTAGTGCATTATGGTACAAGAATAATTCAGTAATACATTTACAAATCTTCATATTTGGTGGTGATGGTAGTGGTAGAACTACTTACATGGAATTAAGACTGATTGGCAATGTTCATGATCTTGATGGATGTGAAAAAGAAAAGGTGTTGAAGAATTGGAAGAAGAGAGATGAAAAGATAGGGAAAATGAATAAGAAAAATAAGAATAACAGTAAAATAAGTTGGAAAATAAAGATAAACATTTTTTAAATGTGGAGAAAGACAGACAGGTATAGACACACATAGTGAGAAAGAAAGAAGGATTGACAGGGATAGACAGATATAGATAGGTAAAGAATGTTGAAAAGTAGAGAGAACATTAAGCCACTGAAAGTATGGGAACTTTGTTTATTGCTTTGCTCAAGTGGTGCTAATGAAACCATATAGAAACAACATTCATGCATGCATACATACGTCTACACACATCCACAGACAGACAGACCGATACATATAAACATCTCTAAACACACACACATGTATCTATATATAGTGACTTCCTTTTAGTTTCTGTCTACCAATTCTAATTCTACTCACAAGACATTGTTGAACCTGAGGCTACAGTAGAAGACACTTGTTGAAAGTTCCATGCAATGGCACTAATCCCAAAACCATGTGGTTGTGAAGCAAACTTTATGAATACACAGCCCTGCTGGTACCTAATCATGCCTGCACAGAATATAAAGGAAAAAGAAATTGAATTTGCAAAATAACAAATGTCACAAGAAGCCTGAAAGCGTGCAGGCTGTTTGTTTGTTTATCTATACATCTGTCTGTGTATCTAACACGGCCTTAAAGAAGAGATATTTCATCAAGATTGCAGCTTGCACAGTGGAGACAGTCACCTTCTATTTAAATAAAGAGCTGTGGTATGGACGGTGGTGGTACCACTTGAAATTGTCATGCTAAAGCTGTTGATATTTGAAAAATGGTCAAAGTAAATAGGGAAGCTACAGCAAAAGGTGAGGAAGACATGATAGAGAAGTGTCAAACCGCTTAAATGATCTTCCTGCACAGGCCACCACCACCAACCCACTATCCTCAACACATACATACACACAGCTTCCACTGTCTTATATACTTTATGCCTGCATTTCAGTATGATATATGACACGCAATCATACATATGTACATACAAACATACATACACTGACAGCAATGTCACAGATATAGGTGAGGCACATACACAAATACACACAAATCTAATTATATTACACACACAGAAAAATGCACATAGTTAAAAGAATAAGCCAACAGTAGTATATGATATATATATATATATATATATATATATATATATATGTACAAATGCAGGACACACACATACCACACATAAAAAAATTATACAAGTATGCACAGACAGTAACATTCACAAATACTGTGAGAGAATACCCACATACAATGCCACCTATAAACTATTACAAATGTACTTATATATGTGTGTGCATATGTGTGTGTGTGTGTGTGTGCATGTGTGTGTGTGTGTGTGTGTGTGTGTGTGTGTGTGTGTGTGTGTGTGTGTGTGTGTGTGTGTGTGTGTGTGTGCGTGCGTGCGTGTGCATGTAAGTATATATACCCACAGTAATGCAATCACAAATGCAATTTAATATATGTACAAGATGCAGATATAGCCATGTGGTTAAGAATTTCTTTTTCACTCATGTGATTCTAAGTTCAATCCCACAGCATGGCACTGGAGGCAAGTGTTTACTACTTAACCTCTAGTTCACCAATACTTTGTATATAGGATTTGATAGACAGAAACTGTGCGAAGATCTGTTGATATTTTTATATGCACGTGTTGGTTTCTATCTCTAATTCAACCTTGAATGAGCAAGTCAATGATCAAAAGGATTTCAACCATGACCACCTCAATGTTTTGGGGGTATATATCTAGGATCAAATTGTCCAAAGTGTCTTTGCATATTTAAGAGGTTGGGTTTGATATGAGGGAGACTTGGGTGCCTCTAACAGGTGCCTTTGTTAGCTCAGTGTGTTTTAATATACTAGTGTGAACCACAGCATCAAGTTGTGTTTTGTTTTTATGACTCAAAAGGAAAATTTTAACCCTTTGATAAATAAAAATTAAAAATAAACACCAAACTGAAATAGATACTGGGGTTTGTATGACTGATTAAAAGGCTCTTGAAGACAGAGCACCAGTATGGTCACAATCCAATAGTTAGAACCAGTAAAAGAAATATAAGCACACAACCTTTGGTTCACATGCATACAGTTGCCTCTGTTTTTTCTATTCTTACTATGATGGCCACTATTCTTTGCAGCAGGCTGATGTTATACCTACTCCATTCAGGTACCCCCTACCCACTTGTCTATCCACTACTTGTCATCCTTGGTGTATCTACACCACCTCAGCTCCACACTAGCCACTGTGCCAAGTCTTTTCTACCCAGTTCATCAACCCTCTGGAATCTTCTCCTGCTTTCTTCTGGAATCTTCTCCCGTCTTTCTTGCAGGCCTTGACCAGCCACAGATTAAACAGATCGTTAACAGCATCAAGCTCACAGGTTTCAGAGGACCTACAAAGGACAAGGGCACTGTTCCTTTCTCCAAACCCAGTAAATGGAAAGGAAAATACAAACACAGTCTCAAATGATTTTTCACACATGCACACATATACACACACACACACACAGATACACACACACACACTCACACAGAGACACACACACACACACGGCATATTCTGTTGGTAAGTCAGTTCTGCTATAGTCAATCAAAAGCAAGAACTTTGAAACATTATTTTCTTTTCAAAAAGTAAAAAATAAGAAATAATCAAAAAATATTTCATAATCATATCAAATTTTTGGAATGTTTCACTGAAAATTTCATTTTGTAATTTATTTATATATTTATTTATTTATTATGTTTTGTCTTGTAAGCTCTATACTTTTTATCTATTTTCATGCAAACTTGGTATATCTGCACAAAAGCAGTTTTCTGTTTTATATATATATATATATATATATATATATATAAGCATATTCCGCCCATCAATGAAAATGAAAATTTAAATTAATTTTTCATATTGCTTGAAATTTATTATTTTCCAAGTGACACTGAATAACTTTAAAGATATGAATAACTTTATGATGATGATGACGCTGATCATTATTATCACACAGAATCATAACTACTAGTTGAATAACAGCAAAACCAACATTATTATCATTATTGTGATTGTTGTTGTTGTTGTTATTATTATTATTATTAATTATTCT
>NC_068986.1:83765352-83777852 GCF_001194135.2 Octopus bimaculoides | reverse complement strand
GCACCAGTAGAGGTAATATCAATTTAATGGAGCAAGTGAGTTAATTAATGTACAACACATTTGATAACTATAAACAAATCATCTGTTATCTACAACAGGAGAGTTTATGATTGTTCAGAATTGTTACATTGTAATAGTAATAATAATAATATATCAACATCTGTTGATAATACATGTTCCTATAATACCTCCATTCACAATTTGGATATTCTATAGGATTATTAAATTAACACTAGTACTTGACTAGTACTCTATTTTATATATCTAAAAAAACTGAAAGGTAGAGTTGGTCACAGTGAGGTTTGAACTTGGAACATTATGGACCATAACTAAATAGAACAAACATCTTGCTCAATGCTCTACAAACTCTGAAATTTCTCTGAAGAAGATATCTAGACATTGAACTGCAGCCAAATTTTTATGCCTGCCATAGAAATCAGCTCTTGGTTTAAGTGCAGCTGTTGCATTTGTGCAGTGGAAGTAATAGAATGAAGCTTGCAAGTAAATACTTGAAATAAAATTCAACTTTCACAACTATCCTTCAGTCAGTTTCTGTAGGAATTTTTATAAGCTGCCATTAGTACCATAGTTAAATAATAGTCTTCTCTAACATGTTACATGTGGTGAGAAAATATATGTGAAGACAGTAAAGACAACTATGGTGGTGGTGACTGTGTTGGTGGAGGAGGGAAAGGAAGTGAAAGAAAACAAAGATAGGAGAAAGAAATTAGCCAAAAAGATGAAGAATGTGGAGTCTCAAGGCTGCTCTTGACTTCTAATGGAAATAAATTGAGGAAGTGAGAATAGTAGTGAACTACCAGCTCATTCACAAGACCAAATTCACTGCAGGTTCTATATCCTCTCTGCACAGGCCCACTAGTATACAGGAGTTGTTACATGGCAGTTGACCAGCTAGAAATAGATACAATATTTCCCGCAAGTCATACCCTATCATCTTAAAAAAGGTCACATTAGGAATATAGCCTGGGGCACATAATGTTTGAAAGATGAAATTGGATGGTCATAGTGGGAAAACTTTTGATCATAGGTCTATACAGACAAAACTGACCAGGGGCTAAACCAAAACAACAAAACAACTACCTGTCTCTTACCCTTCCAACACCCTTAATTTCAACTCTTAGACCTTACACTAAACATTTCCTAGTCCTTCCATGAACTTCACCCCACTGGTGATTTTCTTGCAACTATTTGACCTACAAAAGTCCAAGCTAACATCATCCACATGAATTTTATCTGTCTGGGATGATCTACAAATATCGTGAGTGCTGCTTTCACCTCTAAATAACATTTCCCACCTTACCAAAACTTTATTGCATTTTTGTTGAGTAGAGTAAATGTTACATGCCTTAGTTAAGAGTGATATCAAGAATAGGGTCCATTCACGTCATCTGGGAATGTTAATGTTAGCTAAAACAGACCAGTGTCTACCCAGAGAATGTTTTTTTCTCATATCTGTTTAATACTATTAATCAAAGATAAGCAACGACCTTTAAAAGTCATGTTTTTCAAATGTAAATGAAAATAAAAAAAGAGAGAGAGAGAAATCATCATTTGCAATAACAATATTTACTCCCTTCTTAGTAGGCAGAATAGTTACCATGAAGGAGGTATAGTTCATTGTTGTAGGCTGATGGAACACTGTGTATTTAATGCACACCCTATTAGTTTGCTTAAATGACTTTCTGTTGTATCACCAATTGTTATGACGATACTTTTTTTACGCTGTAACCGTATAGTAACAATAAAACATATAACGAAGCAGGGTAACAACAAACTATACATGAACTAACAAACGATATTCTGACAAACTACCAAAATGACATCTTATGACTTCCTGTGATTAACGCCTACTCTCCTCCACTCAGACCACTAGTATTTATAGTTGTTTGGTCAAGTCTATTCTTGCAGAGAGTGTCATGACTCTCACCACACCATCTCTCCTGAGATTTCGACTTCTGTAGGAAACAAAATTTATTTTATTATTATTATTATTTTCTTTCCAACATCTCTGCCTTTCTGAGATTTTGCTACCCTAGGGAGTTCAGTACCTTTTCTGCTTAGGAATTATTTCTAAATGTTCAGTCTGTTTACGTTTTCTGTGATTGCTCCTTCTGGGCTCAATCTCTATCAGTGCTGGCACATCAAGCATGTCGTAAAACACTTCCATTATAATTTCCTTCCTTTCTTCTGTATGTCTGGTTTTTAATTGATTTAGGTATCGTTTATGCACCCATTGTTAGCCCTTTATTAAATACATCATGTTTCCAATTCTTTTAGTCACTACACCATCCTGCCAACTCTCTTTACCATTCTTGTATACTTTGAAATGGACTTTGTCTCCAACATCAAAATGTTTAGTTGAATTTTTTGTGTTTTCTCTATACATTTTTCCTTTACCAACAATTTGTTGAAGATGGATTTAATCTATTTAGTGAACATTAGCTCTACAGGTGATACACCTGAACTGGTATTCAGATCGGACATTATTCTGTACACCCTTAAGAATTTAGTTAGCACTTCATCATTTCCTAACTCATTCCTTCTTTTTTGTAGCACTTGTTTGAAAGTATTTACAAATCATTCTGCTTGCTTATTTACCTTGGGTAGTAGGACGGGGTAAACGTGCTTGATTGCATGCATTTTGCAGAATTTCTTGAACTCATATCCTGTAAATTGTATTCCATTGCCCAATACTATGGTGTTCACAACACCATATCGAGCAAAATGTTACTGCAGGAACTTTACTGTTGCCTTCAAGGTAGGTTGACAGCACCTACATACTTCCAACCACTTGTTAAAGCTATCAACAATGATAAGTAGTATGTGCCATCCACTGCTCCAGCGTAGTCTATATGTAACATGGGCCACAGACTATCCATCTCAGGCCACAATTGGTATTTCAAAGGCATTCCAACCATAACCATCCCCTCTTATTTATGTAGGACTACATTATCCAATGTGTCCTTCTGATTTATACTGTGATTCAAGAGATTTGGTTACTATGTCTTGCAGGTCAGTATCCACTTTGATGCTATTTTGTGGTCAGTATCCACTTGACGTTATTGGTAGTTGAGTTTAGTGATCAAAATCCATACTGCAATTCATAAAAATTTTCTGGAGAAGCCTTTAGAAAAACTTAAGGATGGATTTTCTAAAATTTTAAGAGCATACAAAGGGAGCAATACAATCATCCGATTTGTGGTGGGGTGGGGGACTTTAAAACAGTGGTGAATTTTTTCAGTTTCTAGATTCTGGGGATCTTCAGTGATTCTTTTAGATTTTAGATTTATATTTAAAAATTGTTGACTTTTTGAGATTTCCTTACTGCTTATATTACTGCTGCTGCAATTATTGTTGTTTAACCTCAGATAAACTCCGATTGAGCAAACTCAAGATCAAATGTGTTCAACCATGATCAACTTGTCTAATTTCCAAGCATAGTATACTAAGGACTATTTTTTCCAATATGTTCTTCTTGCTTAAAATGATAGGATATAAATAAATTTGGCTGCTATTTCTTAAAGACTGCGCAACTGCTTTGGCTTATTCCCTTGCTGCTGTTATTATTGTTGCTGTGGTTGTTTCAACAGAAGTTTAATGTTTACAGTTCAAAATGAAGTGGTAAAATGGCTTCAACTTGAACTGACTTGAGATTTGAAACTTCTGGAGATAATTTTGCCTTGAGGATTATACCTTGAGCAAATTTCATGGAGCAGCTTATATTCTATTCAGAATGTGCCATTCCATTGGAACATTGTTATTAGTGATGAAGGGGATAGTAAAAGATTTGATTTCTAACTTAAATTGGCCCATTAATGCAAAATGTTTAATTTTCCATTTTACAACTAATTACAACTTAATAGCAAGAAAACTAAACATTATATATATAAAAGTCATAAAAGGATGGTTATTTAAATAGTCCAAATTCATAAGGAAAAGTTAATATGTGAACGGTGTATAAATAGAAAAATAACAACTGTGCTTTGCATAATTTTGTGAGTGTCCTTGTTTTGGAATATTTTACATTAATGGGTTAAGCAGTTTCCAGTGGCCATTGATCAGTATGTATTTCAGAAGAGACCATCAAGTTGGAGATAAAGAAAACAGCTTGGTGATAAAAATAGCAGACTTGAAGATATTAGTACATTCAAGTCTGCTATTTTAGCAAATTGGAAATTCTACTCACTAATCTGTACTTTTACAGTTTAGAAAACAAAGCCACCCATACTTTTAAACTGTAAATCTCAGTTTCATGAAATATAAGTGTTCTGAGTTGACATGTACTTTCTGCTATAGTATGACTATGATATAATGTTCCTGAGGAAGAGTGAATCAGTATAGATAGTAGAATTTAGTTTTGTTGCTGTATGTTCTCAACCTGGATTCTACCAAGTTGATTAAATACTAAAAATAATATATTAGGGTAATACACCACTTACGCTTAAAATGGTCTTGTTACCAAGTCAAAATGAAACCAATTTTTAAAAAGGAAAAATACAGAACCTATATATTTTAACATTATCTCGAGTACATACCTATATAATTCTCTTGCCAAATCCTACCTAATTCAACTTTACCTTTAATATCCTGAGAGTAATAATGTAAAAATATTTATTATATAAAAATTAATTACCCCAACTTTCATTGTAAGAATGCAGGAAGAGACCCAGCAGAGATACAATTAATGTAAACATGAATACAAAACAGTTTTCTTTCACTTATTTATTCTGTGAAAACTTTAACACTAACACTCTTCAAAATATTTAAAACTCACATAAATTTATGGTATATTTTCAAAATTTCAAGAAGTTAAAATACAGTAGTACATTAAAACAGACACTTCAAAACAATTTAGAAATTTAAACACTTTAATATGATTTAAACAATTTAAAAATCACATATGTTGTGTTGTCATAACAGATGTGATGTTAAGGTGCTGGACATCAGACACAATCATAAGTTCAAATCTTACAAATGTCAATGTGCTTAGCTCTGTGCCTGCTCCCATTTTCTTGATTTAAAAATAAAAAGCACAGGTAATACTCCTGATTCATCACTAACTGGTTAATGGTTGAAAGGACATTCAACTATATAAACAATTAACGGTATCCAACTATATAAATAATTAAAGCAAATAAATCATCTTCATAGCTTGATATGTAGACTTGTATAATGACAACAAACTGAGTAGAAGTATTATGAAATTAGAAAATTATTCATCAATTATTTAAGAGTCAACATTTATTTAACAGTCAACAATTGCTAGTAATACATTGTGTATATAGCTAAGATACTGACTTTTACTGACTCAGTCCACTTTGCTGTGATTTATTATACATGTACCTATTCATAATCTCTACTTACAACAAAAAGTACAAATAAATTAATAATTTACCATCATTTTCTTAATTCTGCCACATCTACACTAAAGTAGACACAATTACAAATCAACAAGGAGTCACTGCTAAATGATGTAGGTTGTATGACCTACAATAAATAGCAGTCAAATCCCACCTTGGATCATAACCCTCTGTGTTAGAAAAGGATGGAGACTTTAGATAATGTTGTCCTAGAAATCCTGTTTGGAGAAATAAAATGACATTCAATTCTGAACCACACAAATGACTCATGACAAAACTCTCTGCAATGGGTGTGAAAGATGATCTCTATAACTGGTTGAAGTCCCTCATTCTTGGTTGAAAAGAGGTCGTCATGGTCCCAGGACATCATTTTTCACTCTATGAGATGGTGTCTGGTGTACCACATAGATCTATTGTTTGTTATATAATTAATTGGAATCTGTTGTTTGGCATATATTTATGGCACATATGCCAACTTGAAGAAAGTTACAGTGTTGAAATATGTAGATGACATCAAGCTGAACCTTGAGATAAAAAGAACAGATCCTATACATTATAGATCTTTCCTGCAATCAAACCTGGACATAATGCAGCAATGGATTACTAACTAGCAACTCAAGCTAGCTGTGGACAAGTGCATCACCATGCACTTTGAGAGGAAAAACCCAGCTTTTACATAATTCCTCAACAACACCAATCTTAAGAAGTTTGTTAGTGAATGTAACCTGGGTATTATTGTCAACAGTGATCTGCATTGGACAAACCACATCTCTAAAGTTGTCAAGAAGGCTAAGGGTGTCTTAGCATTATTCAGTAAGACCTTTGTCAGCCGATCTCCGCTATCTATTTAAAACAGTATATGACTATGGTACATCCACACTTAGAGTTTGCATCATCAGTGTGGAACTCCTACCTTGTTCACCATATCAGTCTCATGGAAATTGTTCAGAAACTTGCAACCAGACAAATACCTGCCATCAAGTATCTACCATACTCTGAATGTCTGGCAATTGACTTGGAGGACATCCACAAGATTATCCACCATCTTTCCAACAACAATCTTGGGTATTTTTGAATTCCATACATCTAACACTGACGGACATGCTTACAAAAGAAAAATAACACAGCACCTATGACTTTCAGAAACACCTTTTCATGCTCAGAATTGCTGAATAAACTACCTCCATTAGTTGTTGGTTGTTGAGATATTACATCCTTCAAAACTTCCATGCTTCCTGAAATTCGCCAACAGTGCACCTGTTGCCTCACCACCCCACTTGTTTCTTCTTCCTTGTTTTCTTTTTCAGACTTATTCACTGTTCACTTCCTGTACATATTCTATGTACTGTTCATTCAGCTTTGGTTACTTTTTCTGATGAGTTGTAGTGCACCTGAGCACTGTATACAATAAGTTCATTATATATATATATATATAGAGAGAGAGAGAGAACAGTATTCATTATAGGTTTGCTTAATCAGGACTGATCTAGAGTTAAACAATACCACCCTTAAATCATCATTAACACTTTCACACCCCACATTAAACATTACCACATTCAAGCCACCAAGTGAAATTCTGCAGAGCTGCTAGTTGCTAGAACTAGCAGCCAATTCTCCTTCAGATCACACTCTATTGTTTTCACAAAAGGATAAGATATTATATAACACAGTCCTACATATACTATGTTTGAAAAATAATAAAATAGAAAGGCGACAGTTGAAATACCTTTGAATATAGGTCTGCTCAATCAGCAATGACTACAACAACAACAGTAGCAGTGACAACAACAACAATACCTCTAACTCCATTTTCATCACTCTCAATTGATACTTCACACCCACACATTCAAACTATCAAGAGAATCTCTAAGGCACTACTTGGTTTGTTAGACATCACAGTCAAATATTCCTCAAGATCAAACTCTACTGTTTTAAAAATGGAAAAGCATACAGATAATGTAGTCCTAGATACAATTATATCTGGAAAAAAAAGGGACAGGATGATCATAGCTAGAACATTTTGATAACAGGCCTGCATGATCAGAGATGCCCTAGAGTCAAACAACAACAATAATGAGAAGATATACACTGTAATAAATTAACTGATTTATTCTCATATTTACACCATTCATCAATTTATAGTACTGGGGTAAATTTTATGCTTCTTACATAATCTTAACTTAAATCTTTTTTTAATGATCATAAATAGGATAGTTCTGAGAACAATTTTGGGGGCAAGGGTTAAACATTTTTCTTTTCTCTTTTTAGAGGAGGTGGCACAATGCCTATGTTCGATACAAGCTCTCTCAAATTGGTGAATTCAGTGGAGTTGATGTTCAGCTTGAACTACTGTTGGTTGATGGTTGTAGATCAAGTGTTAGAAAGATAGATATTCAAGATGACTGCAGTTCTAGGGTAGAAGGATGAAGAAGAAAAACATGTTTAGTGCAAAGTTTGGTGGGTGAAATACAGTAAGGCATGGCAAGAGGAGAATCAAATGGTATACAGCTTGCTAGTTTAGAGAAGCTGAAGACATTGTGGTTATGTTACAAGAATCAGAAAGAAGATATTGTTGATTTATGGGTCAGTGGTTATAGTCATTTGGTGAGTGAGCTTTTGTCAATCAGCTGGGTAATCACATTTTTGAATGAAGTAAGATATTTTTGCATATAAAGCAATAACACTATCTCAAATATGGAAACTACTTCAATGAGAGTTCAGTAACACTGCCTTAGAGATAGGAGATGTATTCTAATGTGGGCATTACTTCAGCTGCTTAGCTAGTTGGTCAGAGCTGAAGTATTTTCATACCTTGCAAAGGAAATCATAGTCTTTGAGATCCAATTTTGGCAATCTTATAATGTGAGGCCCCCATGAGAAATTGCTAAAAATTAGTGAGGCTAAATTCAGCTATAGGAACCTCAATACTAATCTAACATCTGTGAAGTCTTATAAATTTTCAGTAAGGTTGACTGAATCATGTAGAATAATGAAGCTTACAGATTACAAATGGCAGATTACAAAATTGTAATGTGGTTTTGTGCTGTTGTTGCTGTTGCTATTGTTGTTGCAGTTGTTGTTGTTGTTGCTGCTGTTTCTCCAACAGAGTTTCAAAGTTGCAATTCAAGCTGAAGTGGTAGATTGGCTTCAACTTGAATTAACTTGATACTGAAACTTATGAGGAAGAACTAGAGCTTGGTAACTATGCCTTGGGCAAGTTTGGAAGAGCAATTTGCATTCTATTCATAATATGGTTCCACATAAACCTTTTTGATACCAAACCACATGAGACCACCCCTGGTTCTATGATATGAACTTCTAGTTTTAAAATGATCAAAATAAAAACTTTCCATCAAAATTTCATCCTAATATATGTTCCAAATACCAACTTAAAATGACCCAAATAATTTTACTAAATTCAATCTTTTTAAAAGTAATTGTAACAAAGGCAGCGTACATCAACACAAATATGGTAACAAAAGGGTAAAAAATGCTGCTCCATTAGAACCTTTGACTTCATATCTTCTGTTGTTAATGCTTTAATAGATTTCTGGGTGATAATTAATATCAGATAACTTGATCAACCCAGTTTATCAAAAATTCCAAGAAAATCTTACTTATGAGAGACCAGTGTACTATCCAGGGGAAGAAAAATAATCACTGTTCCATTTGCTTAAGCAACAAAGACCAGATCTAAACACTAGGCTTAAGATACCATAACTTGTGGGAACATTTAGTATGATAAATATAGGATCAATAATCCTGCCTGTCAACACCTGTCATTAGTAATTAGTCATCTGATCAAAATGTAATTATAATCCCCATCAGCAAAAACCACTTTTGCCAACTGTAGAAACAACCTCCCCAGCATATCCTTTTAACCTAAAGCAGAATTCTAATTAGAAAACATACAAAGACCAAAGTTTATTTCACAGGATTTAAAAACTATTGGATGAAATGTTGTCAAAGCCAATATGTTGTTGATTTAAAACCAATTAACACAAACTATTTAATGAAAACGGAAATGACAGGTTTTTGAGAACAAGTTGGTCGATAGTATAGTTATAGTACACAGACTAAATTTTAATTAACTCACAGAGAATGAATCTGCTCAAATACAAAACAAATTTGACTTTGATTAGAGACATCTGCGTGGAAGAATGGAGGTGGGAAGTACATACAGTAGTGGTAGCAGAGTGTTACTACATGTACACCTTAAGCAATAAATCATACCTAAATGTGCATTGTGAAGTCTGTAATAAACAAGAGAAGCAGAAAAGCCTAACAATGAAATAAAAATAAAGACTGAGACCATACAATCTATTTGAAATAGCAGCCATGTCTTCCACAAATAACACCCTACCATCTTAAAAAGAAAGGACCTATTTACTAATGTATTCCAATACTCCAGTAAAAGACTGGATGGTTATAGTTGTAAAGCCTTTGATCACATGTCTGCTCAATTGGTGGTTGACCTGGGCTAAATAACAACACTTAGTTCTATACTTAGGCAAGTAACATTTTTTCTAAATACTTCCATATGACAGCATTTAGCAGACTCCATGGAGAACAGAACCACAAAATGTCTCACATATACCTTGCAACTGGAAAATGAGGAACCAGTCAAATTTCCTTTCCTTTTTTATGTTGGTCTGAAGAAAAGGGCTGTGCACATCACCTTTCAAGACCATGCAAAGACACTGACATGGTTAATATGTTCCTCTTGAGCAACTTCAAGTTGCTAGTTGTGTGTGTGTGGTGGTTGGGGGAGGGGATAGGGAGAGAATTCCAAAGAACTGAAATTCTAGGGAGAAAAGTTACAAGTATACTAGTATCAACCAGATTATTAAAGCACTGATGAGGAAAACAATGATGTTTCATGTCCTTGACCTTAAAACTTCGACAAGACTTCACACACATCCAAGTTACTCTGTTTATATTTAGTGAAAGTGTCAGTAACACCGCATTGATTTCAACTGTTTGCATTTCTCATCAGAAAGAGATTTGGAAGAAGAAAGTGATGGAAGAGAATATAAAAAAAGAGAGAAAGAAGTAAAAAAAAAAAAAAAATTAATGTGTTCTGAAAAGTTTTGCAAGACAGAAATTAATCCAGATATATGATGACATAAGGAAAATCACTCAACTGAAACATTTCAAAAGACAAAACAAAACTGGAACAGATAAATAATAATGATGATGATGATGATGATTTCAAAACCTGGCAAGAAAGTAGAAGTAACTATAAAAGATGTAAAGAAACTGATGAAGATGGTGGCAGCTGTAGGGAGTAATAATGATAATGTGATTACAGTGATAGTAATTATGATGGTGATTGTAATGATTATGGTGATGTTTATGATGATAACAATGATGATAATGATGTAGACACAATGCCAAATGTTGAAGCAGGAGAGGTAATCAATTGTAGGTACCATGTAGTTTGTAACCTAAATTTAGTTTACTGATGCTGGAAAACTGTAAGACAAGAAGACAAGAAATATATAATATAATATGCAAATAATAATAGTTTCTTAGCTTGGCACAAGGCCAAATATAGCAATGGAAGGGGTATCATCAACTGAATTAACTTTATATTATGAGTATATTTCAGGTACTTGTTTTTTACCCAAGCCTAAAGGATAAAAGATAAAGATGACCAATAGTGGTATCAAAACTCAGAATATACAAAGACAAAATTATACACTACACATACTTAAATCTATTTGTTCTATTCTTAACTAAATCACCTTAGAAAAGAAGTATAATTAACCGAATCAACTGCAGTATATTACAGGTATTAATTTTTTATCCAAAACAATGGATGAAAAATATAGGTGAGTCAAGTAGTACTAAAACTATAGGGGTCAAAATTAAACAAATATTTTGTTCAATAATCTACTATTTTTGCGAACTCACTCTTTTAATAAACAAGAAGTCATTTCAGTCAACTCTAATACATAGCTGAAACATTCTATTGACCATAGGGAAATGAATAGCAAAACTCATGCCAAGTAGGACAATGGATCAAACAGGACAACTGAAATGTCAATACTCTATAATCTTTTTTTTTTACAAACAATAATAATTATTCCTTAATATATGCAAAATCCTGAAATTTTTGGAGAGGGCAACAGTTGATTATATCAACCCCAGTACTTGACTGCTACTTTATTCTATTGACTCTGGAGGGATGAAAGGCAAAGTTGAACTTGGCAGTATTTGAACTCAGAATGGTAAAGAGCTAGGAGAAATACTGTAAGGCATTTTATCTGACACTCTAATGATTCTCTCAGTCAAGTGTTCTCTTTAATGATAATTACTATTTCTATTATGTGCACAAGGCCAACAATGTGGGTGGCAAATAGTCAAAGTGATTTTAGTACTTGACTAGTATTTGTTGGATTGATGAATAGCAAAGGTGGCCTCAATGTATGTAAAGAACCAGAACAAATATTGCAAGGTATTTTCTCCAAAACTAACAACTCAGCCAATCCACCACCTTAATAATAAATAATAAATAATAATAATAATAGTAATAATAATAATAATAATAATGATGATGAGGAGGAGGAGGATGATGATCCTTTCTACTGTAGGCACAAAGCCTAAAAGTTTGGGGAAGGGGACTAGTTGATGACATCAACCCAAGTGTTTCATTGGTACTTAATTTATCGACCACAAAAGGATGAAAGGCAATGTCAACCTCGGGAATTTGAACTCAATGTAATGACGGACAAAATATCACTAAGCATTCTGCCAGTTTGCAGCCTTAATAATAACAATAATAATAATTTCTTTTTTTTTTTTGTGGGTGTCAATGTCAAGAAAAAGAGACAATAGGAGTGACAAAAGAAAAGATCCATGGTGGAAAAGAAGAATCCAGGCAGGGATCAGACATACTCTCAAAGGAAATCTCTGTGTTAGACCAAAAAGAGAAAGGGGAGCTTAAAAGCAAACAAAAATACAGGGCGCTGAAAAGGAAGTATAATATTGAAAGAAAGGGCCTGAAAGTAGTAGTGGAGGAACTGAAACAGCACCTCATTGCAAAAAAAGCAAAGATGGTAAGATACGACCAAAGAATGAAGGTTTACCACCAGAATAGGTAATTGAAAGTAGATC
>NC_068986.1:83763789-83765173 GCF_001194135.2 Octopus bimaculoides | reverse complement strand
TTCAAGGCTACTGGATCAAAAGATATGGTGAATGTCATGCACAAATAGTTGCGCAACTCAACACCTTGTTAAATGCCGACCAAGTAACACCAGAGTGATTGACATTGGGTAGGGCAGTGCTGTGCCTGAAAAACATCGAAAAAGGCAATGCGGTAGACAATTACAGGCCGGTATCCTGTTGGCCACTTATGTGGAAGTTATTGACTGGAATACTCGCAGAGTCAATGTACGAACATCTAGAAAAAAATGGAGTCCTGCCACATGAGCAGAAGGGTTGCAAGCGTAAGTGCAGAGGTACCAAGGATCAACTCCTGATAGATAAAACTGTACTCAGAGACTACAAGAGGAGGAAAAGTAACTTAGCCATGTCATGGATTTACTATCGTAAGGCATTCAATATGACAGCACATTCTTGGATTATGGAGTGTATGAACCTGTTTGGGATTGCATCAAATGTTGAGTGATTGCTTGGAAAAAGTATGGCAAATTGGAGGACGGACCTGACAGCATACAGAAGAAGTTTAGGGACAGTAGAAATTAGGAGGGGCATCTTCCAAGGGGACTGCCTGTCCCCACTGATCTTTGTACTGAGCTTGATACCACTGATACTGATTCTGAGGAAAGCAAAAGCTGGGTATGTATTCAAAAGCTGCCAATAAAATGTCAACCACTTCTTATTCATGGATGACCTCAAACTTTATGGTAAAGATGAAGCCCAAGTCAGTTCCCTCATTGATACAGTGTATACCTTCAGTGCTGATATCAGAATGGAGTTCGGACTGAGAAAGTGTGGTGTGTTAGTATTGAAGAGAGGCAAAATCAAATGTATGGATGGACTAACGATACTGTCAGGGGAGGTTATGAAGCAGATAAAAGAGATGAGCTATAAGTACTTGGGGATTTTGGAAATGGATAAATAAATGGAGAAAGAAATGACAGAAAAATTTAAGGTGCAGTACTTACGCAGACTGAGACTGATCCTTAAGTCAAAATCAAATGGATGGAATAAGATCAAAGCCATTAACACCCGGGAGGTTTCACTCCTTAGATATGAAGCAGGGGTAATTGCATGGACAGTAGACGAACTAAACAGCTTAGACAGAAAGGCAAGGAAGTTGCTAACTAGATGTGGGTCACTCCACCCAAAAAGTGACACAGACAGACTGTATGTACCAAGAAAAAGAGGGGGAAGAGGACTTATTGAATGTGAACACAGCATTAGAACAGAAGAAAACAACATAGCATGCTATGTAAAAATGCCACGGAACCACTAACATTAGAAGTAGGAAGGTCAGGCTTGTGTACGATGAAAGATTGCACTAAACAAGAAATTGAAAACGAATGAAACTGAAAATAGATGGGTAAAGAAAAGAATGCATGGTCA
>NC_068986.1:83759256-83759884 GCF_001194135.2 Octopus bimaculoides | reverse complement strand
CATAAAGATCCATTCAGTACTTTTGACGTAGTTTTGGATAAGAAAACAAATGACTAATGTGTGTGTTTGTGTCCATGTGTATGTGTGTGATGGGTGTATATATGTATAGATATCTGTATGCATGTATATATATGTATATATGTGTACATATTACATGTACATCTATATATATATATACATCTACACATATGTATACATATACATGTATGCATATAGATCTGCTGGTGGCACATGAAAAGTATTTGAACGAGGTCATTGTCAGTGCTGCAGGACTGGCTTATAAAAAGCACCATTTGAGCATGGCCATTGCCAGTACCACCTGACTGGCCCTCATGCTAGTGGCATGTAAAAGCACCCACTACACTCTCGGAGTGGTTGGCGTTAGGAAGGGCATCCAGCTGTAGAAACTCTGCCAGATTAGATTGGAGCCTGGTGCAGCCATCTGGTTCACCAGTCCTCAGTCAAATCGTCCAACCCATGCCAGCATGGAAAGCGGACGTTAAACGATGATGATGATGATGATGATGATGATGATGATGATGATGATGTACATATACATCTATATGTATACATATACATCTCTCTCTCTCTCTCTCTCTTTCTCTCTCTCTGAAAGTATTTGTCATTA
>NC_068986.1:83756145-83758729 GCF_001194135.2 Octopus bimaculoides | reverse complement strand
AAACATTTTTTTTGACTAAAACACAACTGAAACCCTAAGTAAGGCATCTGTAAAATTTGAATGAAATTAGTTTCTCGAGTTTTAGGGATTCACACACACACACACACACACACACACACACACACACACAGACAGACACACATTCTCATTTTTATATATATAGATATACAAACTTATGAATAAATATAACAATAATAATAATAATAATAATAATAATAATAATAGCTGACTGGCCAGTGCTGGTGCCACACAAAAAGCACCTAGTCCACTCAGTAAAGTGGTTGACATTAGGATGGGCACCTAGCCATGAAAACCAGGCCAAAACAGACCTTGCTGGTGCTGGTGCCATGTAAAAAGCACCTAGTGTACTCTGTAAAGTGGTTGGCATTAGGAGGGGCATCAAGCTATAAAAACCATGCCAAAACAGACAGTAGAGATTCATGAAGTCCTCTGGCTTGCCAGCTCCTGTCAAACCATCCAAGCTATGCCAGCATGGAAGACAAACATTAAACGACGATGATGATGAATAATGCAATAATAATAATGATGATAATAATAATCCTTTCTTTTATTGTTAAAAAGGGCAATAGATATGAGAGGGTTGCTAGATCAATTGCAAAAAATAGTGGATTGGATCTGGTAATGTTTAATGCGGAGTGTGAAGTTTCATCCTAAGTCTTGATATTGATGAATGTTGATCCAACCCCATTTTGTTTCTTAATTTAGCTTGGTGAAAGTTAATCATGAACACAGTCTTTCAAAAATGGCATTCCATCATGGCATGGTGTAAACAGTCATTCATATCTGACAATTCAAGTTCATCAGCTGCATTTTTAAATGTTGCAGCTTTATAAAATTTCTGATTTGTCAATAGGAATTTCTTCAGGAATTATACCTTTTCCATTTAAGTAATAGCAGTTTGCATCATGGTTTCTCTATTTCTCCAATTTTAGACTGATCAGTCAAAACTAAAGATGGGTAAGTATAACTGAAACAGACACTTGGGGAGCAATTTTTAAGCTTTTGAAAAATTTCAATATTTCTAGCAACAAAGTTAATGACTATTTCAAAAAGATGAGGCATTGCTTTGTAGAGTTGCCATGTTCTTGAAAAATTTTGTCTAAAAGTTAGATGGTTACACAGGAGATATTATGAATCAATGTCTAAATTTGTTTCAGATTCACATATTGATAATACAAAATTCTAATAAGTATAGATAATGCAATAAGGCATTTCTTTTTGAAAAAAGAAAAACAAAAACAAAACAAATATTAAATTTTCATTTTCATTTACCACAGGTCTCATAGATGTTAGATAAAATATATTAGTTGCAACTGAGTATAGAAGATGTAATTTCCTTGTACAATACAAGTCACAATAAGTCACTGCCCTTTATAAGAATGAAGCTTAGTTTCATTAATGTGTTGAGACAACTATTCATGCCACGTGAGGTGAAACTTTTGATGGTGAAGCTACAAAGTTTGGTTTGAAAATGAAAATCGGGAAGACTGAATGAAATTCCTGTCAATCAATATCCGACTCTAAACAACACAACTTGAGCCAATCAGATAGTCAGAACTGGTACAGGCAAGACACTTTATTTATCTGGGCAGTGTAATCAGTAATAGTGACAAGCACAATGACAAAAATTGCACAATGAGCAAGGTCAATTCAACATTTGCAAGATGAGAAAGCAACAGTAGAATAAAAACACACACTCTTTCAAATAAAGTGAAAAGTAAACCAAGTTATAGTATCATGCACGCTATAATACAGACTGAACATTGAATGCAGAACATATATCTACTTGTAGATGCAAGACACAGAAAAGAGAAGGAAGTGAACTTATGTCATTTTGACATAGTGCTTTAACCACCATAATACAGGCAAGTGAAGGGCCTCAAAACTTAGTTGATATAGTAGACAGCTTAGTTGTTTGTTTCGTTCACTATTCTAAGAACCCTGACTAATCAAGCATTCTGACTAAAAACAAAATAGTGTAAATTGAGGTGATACAACAAATGAGAAATTTAAACCACCAGTAAAGTTGTTTCAGTCTGATCCAGTAGAAATATTATCATCAAAATCTATTCAGGCACAGTATATCTAGGGTTACATCATTCAATCTATTCTTCCATTTTCAAAGGAGTGATTTCAATTAGTAGATGGAGTAACCACACAGAGACTTCCACTTTACTTCATAGCAAACTTATTTGTGTGCCCTAAAGAAAGTTAAATTTCAGATGGGGGATTTTTCTGTGATGGAAAAAGCAAAGAAGCGAAGTCTGTTGCATAGCTCCCAGTGAAAATGAGTGACACATACCATCACTAATAGTTTCCTTGAACTCTAATACATTTTTTCTCAACAGCGAAGTAATTGGACTAGTTTAGCTTCAGTTAACGAATCTATTGGAAAAGTATCTACAACTACCTAAAACTATGTCATTTAGAGATAGACAGAAAAAAAAATACATACATGCATTTTATATATATATATATATATATATATATATATATGATATACATAAATATATACATACACATATATATACATACAAATATATATACATATATACATATATAT
>NC_068986.1:83744546-83755448 GCF_001194135.2 Octopus bimaculoides | reverse complement strand
CGTGAGGCATTACTACACAGTTAATGCCCTTTATATATAATTATTTATATTTATGAAGAAATTATGAATTTTTTCATTACGAAATTTTTCGTTATTTTTTCATTATGAGGTTTTTTTCACGCTGACTACTTGATAAATTCTTATAAAGAATTTATCCTATATTATATTATATATATATATATATAATCAGAAAACCTTGAAATATGTGATGATAAACGAGTTAAACACACACTATGAAAGATATGAGAACAAGATCAAAACGCTCTTCCAATAAAAAGCATCAACAAAAATTATACTAATTGCTGCTTTTCCTTTCTTTGGTGTGCGTGTGTGTGGTGGCAGTACAGTTTCAGAAGGCACATAAATATGTATGTAAATGTGAATGTATGTTGGATTTATTTATGGTAAGATGTGTGTGAGTTTATGCATATATGGGTATGTATTTAAGTTTGATTATACATATATATGAACAGTGTGTATCTATGAGAGAGGGAAAGAGAGGGAAGAAGACAGAGAGAGAGAATGTGTGCGTTTGTGTGTTGATGTGATAGTTCAGTTTTAAGAATAAAACTCCATAAGAACATTTAAATATAGACATTTAAGTTTTTATATTGTTCTTTGCTTGTTTGTTTCTTTTTGTGCAATTTTTTTGTCTTTATTCTTATGCTGAGAGAAACATTTAGAATTAACATGAAATTTTGTTGAACTTTGCAATAATCTATAGTTGAACATCATTATCTAAAATGAGATGGGGAGATGGAGAGGAAGAAAGAGAGAGAGGGGGAGAGGGGAGAGGGGGAGAGGAGACAGTTAGTAAAAGAATACCATCAGCTACCTAGTAGACTGTCAACTCTTCCTTAGTCTGCTTAAGGCAAACTAAATTTTTATTGAAAATAAAGATCAATTCTATCATTATTGGCACCAACCATATTTGCTATGTCATTATGCCACAATGCTTATCACCAGCTTTGCTTGGAGTCTTTGTTGAGACTGTGCATGATTTATATGTGCAGTCCTTCCAATAAGCTTTCACTTCACAAAATGTCTCTTCTGTCAACCCAATTTCACTAAGAAGGCTTGTACTGAGCTGAGGCTAAGGCAGAAGACAGTCACTCAAAATATCACGCAATGGTGGCATTAAACCAAGAACCTCATATGTGTGAAGTGAACTTCTTCATCATTTGGCCTGCACTGCTTACAATAAACTCATTCTATCTCTGACATCAATAAATTTCAAGTGCAGCTACTTCACACTATCTCTCCTACAAGTAACAGTAGAATCTTCATACATAAATGAAAAAAAGTGACGAGCAAAACAAGATCAAGGACTACTTCTTTCTCACTATGTCTTTACATAAGAGATTTTGTATGTGGTTGATCAAGCTGGTAGAAATAATAGCCAAATCTTCCTCAAAATCATACTTTATCTTCTTAGAAAAGGAACACACTAGATAATGTCATCTTAGACATAGCCAAATCTCCTTCAAATTACATCCTACTTTCTTAAAAAAAAAAGGGAAACATTGGATAATGTAGGCTTAAATAGATCATGTTTGGTGGGAAAAATATAACATGGTTACAGATGGAACATCTACTAAATGTCTTATTACTTTGTGTTCATATCACGTTTCTATTTTTATGCAACAATGTGCAATTTTTTTTGTCATTGGATTATTTTATTTTGCGTTATTTCTCAAATTGTCCAAACAATGAAGAGAACCCAGTAACAGCAAATTAACAGGTAACTCATAGTTTGAAATGTTCTATAGTCACAAAATTAGAAGTCCACATTATGTCCCCATTTCTCCTTGTTTTTTTTTTTTTTTTCCATTGTAAGTCTACTTGATCACAGCTGACCTGGAGGTCAAACCAACAAATGATCAGACTGAACAGGACCACACCAACCAATCAACCAAGTGACTAACCAACCAACCAACCGACTGGCCAACCAACTAACTGACTGACCAACCAACAAACCAATCAAATGCTGACAGGTAATCTTAGATCTGATAGAAGTATGACATACCTTAACTTTAGAATTTTTGAGTTCCTACTAACTGATTGATCACACAGCAGGCCCAGTGCACTCAAGAATAACAATGATATAGCTAATATATATTTGTCTGCTATTTATTTGTACTCACATTGCATTTCCCTTTCCTAATCATTATATGGTCAGTGCTCTCAAGGCTTAACTCAACATAGAGTGCCCTTCCACTATATTTTTTAACTCTGCCAAAAAGAAACATTTCCCACTGAATTATTATTTTCTTTGGTTTGTTTTACAATATTAACATATCAAGTATTTAAAAAAAAAACAATAGCATCATATGTTGGTTATAGGTTTCCTGTGGATCAATCACAGGTTCACTGAATTTCTGGTAACGTGAGTGACAAGTAGGGATGTGTGTGCAACTTAGAATAAATACAACAAAGTTTTGTTTTATAAACTGACAAATTAGTAATTTTCTTACTGATGCACGCACACGCACACACACACACACACACACACACACATACACACATACAAACACATGTATATATAACAGGCTTCCACGTAGTTTCTGTTAACCAAATTACACTCACAAGGGCTACAGGCATGGCTGTGTGGCTAAACAGTTTACTCTACAACCTTAAGTATCTTCTACCATTATCTTGGGTTGACTAATATCTTGCGAATGGAATTTGGTAGATGGAAACTGTGTTGACATTCATCAAGTGTGTGTGTGTATCTTTCACTACTGTATATTGGTGAAAGATATAAACATAAGAGAGAAAACTGAAAAACAAAGGCTTTAGGAACAAGTCTTCTAGAAATATGCCAAATTACAAGGTATTCCCTTACACTCATACTATCAGATATAGAGACTGGCCTCAGTTAGAGAACTGTAATCAAAAAGTGTTTGTTTACCAACTGCAATAATAAATAAATAAATAAATAAGGCACTGGCCATTTTGAGGCTATGACAGAGGATATTTGTCCAAAGTGCCACACAGTGGTATCAAACTCAGAACCAGAGGTTGGGAAGTGAACTTTCTAAGTATACACAGCCAAGCATCACCGCATTATATTACTGATACTAATTTTATCAACTCTAACAGCAGAAGCACCAAAAGAAAAGTATCTATTACTTTGGTGATGATCACGACTGCTTGTATTCACCATGGTTACTCTCAAAGATAGTAAGCTGGATCATTACAATATGCCAAACAACATAAATATGCCAAATAACATAAAATGAGAGGTAAGTCTACAACCTGAGGACAAGTTGAAAGAAAATAAAAAAGGCTACATTAATTTTGATTGCAATTTATATAGCTATGGTTATATAAAAGTATTGTAGATGATATATGCTGTCTTCTCACTTCTATCTCTGCTCAGAGTATGTAGTCTATTGTGTAAATGAAATATTTATGCACATGTATTTGCATAAACATATACATATTTACACATATGTATGGGTTTTTTTTTCCCCCATTGAAAGCTAGAGAGAGTCCTATTTGTGATTAAAAAAATACTAATATGGCAACTAAGGAAAACAAAACAAAGACAATTCTGTTCTATCTACATAATGTAATCTACGGCTGAGCAGATGATGTGTATAACCTTTCCACTAAGGGTAGCCAAACCCAGCAGTTATAAGCCAAAAGTACCTTTTGTTATCCAGGCACTAGCACACTTCAAATGAAGACTTAAATTCTTATATACATATATAAAACAGTATGGTAATTAGCTTGAAGCTTTGTAATATGCAAATGACATAAATATTTTAAAAGACCTTAAGGTAATGCCAATAAAAACATAACAAAAATATATTGTATTACCTTATATAGGTTGTTTAATGTTTCTATTACATTTTGGGAAAGATTCCTCTTAACAAATATAAAAAAGAAAATAATTTGAGAGAAAAAAAGTGTTATTATCTGTAAGCCATTCTGATATACACATCTTGTTCATTCATTTATTTGCTTTATGTCCAGTTTTCCATGCAAGCATGGTTCAAACAGCTATGTCTTTGAAGCATTGTTTTATAGCTTGGTGCCCATACATGTTTCTCAAGTGAAAGATCTCTTATTCCACATGACTTCAAAGGCACAAAGTAATGGATGATATATCAACATGAGAGATGCCAATACACAACACTATGTAAGTGTCATGACAAAAGAGCTCAGATGTAAACAAACACATCAACAGCACACATAATTATGCATGCATATATACATATATATGTATGCATACATACATACATATCTATATATTCAGCAGGCTTCTTACCAAATCCAATCATATGGTTTTCATTAACTCAGAGGAATAGTAGAAAGCACTTGCCAAAGTACCTTCTGTTATTACTATTTTGTGTCACTGAACCGAAAGCTATTGGTGTGTGTGTGTATCGATGGTTATTGTGAAGCTGTTTATAGTTAAATAACTTTAGGTAAATAGCTATATAATGATGATTTATTAAAATTATGTAATCATCATTATATGTTTAGTGTGTGTGTGTGTGTGTGTGTGTGTGTGTGTGTGCGCATGCATGCATGTTATGATGATAGAATAATTGAGATAAAGACAACTTACAAAATATGAAGTATGACAGGAACCTGAAAATAGAAATAAAAAGTGGAATATTCATAAATATGTTTCAAAATAAATTAATTATTTGTTCAAGAAATATATCAAAATATTTAACTGATAATAATAATAGAATTCCTAGTGTGTTAGCAGGTTCAATATCTAATTCCATTAATTAGTCTAAGAAGAGATCAGTAATCATAATAATTTCTGGCCAAGTCAGAAGATGAAGGACATCACCCATGACATTTTTCAGGATCTGCAAGCTTAGTGGTACAAAGAGAAAACTACCCTCAAATCAGAGACCTGGTGCAAATGTTTGAAGCAAAGACACCAAAAAGCCAAGAAGAACCAGGTGGTGGTATTAAATCAGGTGACAGATTCAGTCCATCAACCAAGAACAAGTATAAGCCAATCAACAGGCTTCCACACAGAAGTCATTTGCCTAATAAGTTGAACAGTGAAATAGAACCTAGGATTATGTATCAGTAAAGCAAACTGCTTAACCACAGAGCCATGTCTGCATCCAGATAGAGAGGAGAATAATTTGTGAAAGTATTGATGTTGTCAGTTGTAGCAGAGAAACCTTGAACAGAGAGGAAATATCAGAGGAATTTGATTACAGTGTAAATAGTTGGAAAAAAAGTTCAGCAAACGATCTAGAGTACAAGGCACACTGGAACTAGTGCATTTAGGTAGGTATGTCATAAAAATAGCAAGTTAACACATAGATCAATGTACTAATACATTTCAATTTTTATACTGATTTTTGAATAATAATAATAATGATAACTTTAATAATAACAATAATGATTTCAAATTTTGGCACAAGGCTAGCAATTTTAGGGGAGGGATTAAGTTGATTACATCAACCCCAGTGCTCAACTGATACTTATTTTATCAGTCACAAAAGGATGAAAGACATAGTTGACCCAGGTGGAATTTGAACTCAAAACATAAAGATGGGCAAAATGCCACTAAGCATTTTGTCTGGTGTGCTAACAATTCTGCCTGCTCACCACCTTAATAATAATAAAATAATTACCAGTCAAGCACTGGTGTTGCTGTAACTGATTAGCCTCCTCCCCGCAAAATTTCAAGCCTTGTGCCTATCATAGAAAGGATCATTAAGGCGATGAGCAGATAGAATTGGCAGTACGCCAAGCAAAATACTTCGCAGTATTTTGTCTGCCTTTATGTTCTGGGTTCAAATTCCCCCATGGTTGACTTCATCTTTCATCCTTTTGGGAGTTGATAAAATAAGTACCAGTTAAGTACCAGTTGAGCACTGGGTTGATGTAACTGACTCTGCCTTATGCCAAAATTTGAAATCATTATTATTATTATTATTAATCTCAAGGCCACTTTCCATGCTGGCATGGGTTGGGCTAGTTTGAATTTACTGTCCTCCTAGACAAGTTATAGGGCCACATACAAGTTAATGGGCCACATTACACTTATATGTTCTGTTTTCGGTATGATTTCTTCAGCTGGATATTTCTCCTGCAAAAAACAATTACTTTACAGTGCACTGTTATTGCTATTAATAACTATTTCTAAGAAAAGTACAATGTCAGAACTGAATTGGTACTTCATCGAGTCCAGAAGAATGATATGAAGTCAACCCAACAGGATTTGAAATCACAGCATAAAGAGATGTAACTAAATATTCCAATGTATGCTGTTTTGTCTGCAGGCCTGCCAAACTAATCCACCACTATTTATAATGCTAATAAATATCAAGCTTCCTCAATTCGTATCAGACTATCTTAATATTTACATAGCAACTCCCAGACCACACTCAAACTCAATAACAGCTGACTAACTAATCACTAAACAATATACTAGTGATTACCTTTTGCTACAGCTACTGCTCTCACTACCACCACCACCTACACAGTATGGATAAGACACACTGACTATAATCTATAAAAAGAGTATATAAATTCATGTTTTGTATAAACTTTCCTTTTTATACTTCAATCCAATCGATATGATAATGAATTCAGGATTTTGAAATGTTTAAATTTTCAAAATATATTTAGTCATTTTTATTTCCTTCTTTCTATTCAATTGATTTCAGTTTATAAATATGTATTCAGATTTCTTAAGAATATTGATTTTTTTTACTAAAATACAAGGCATAGAAAACTTCTCTGAAAGAAGAATAAGATTAAAATGATGTTCCAGCCTTTCTCAATGTGAGGTAGTGGGCATTGGTGTCACTAAAGAAGTACTTAGTAATAATAGTCACTCAAAACCAGCTTGCAGACTCAGTTTGCTAGGGAAATTATCTCCTACTCTTTAGTGCTCACTGAGCTAAGTAAATATTGTGAAGTTTATATTTCACTGGGAAGATCTAATAACACTGAAACCTGTCTGGAGTTGTCTGCTATAATTGTTGAAATGATACAAACAATATTAGTAACTGAGATACAATTTCCTTCTTAAGATATTAGTATTTTTAATCAGATTTTTGGTGCTCTACATTAAACATATTTACCCTTATTTAACTATTATCATGTGGATGGTGTCACTGAGTACTAAACATCTATATTTTGTTTTTCTAAATAAGTAAATATTGGTTTCTTTGATAAAACACACACAAACAAACTCCTACCCCCATATGTTTAGGGGAAAATGAAAAGCTAAGTTGGAAGGGAAATGCCTTTCACGAGAATATTAGGGGTTAAGTGGTGCTAATATCTTTCCCAAAAATTTTATGGACTTAAGTGATGCTAATATCTTTCCCATAAGCAATAGGTGGGATTAAGTGATGCTAATATCTTTTCCAGTGTTATTAGAAAACTATGGCGTCAAATTGAGTCAAGTGAGTACTGAAAGCATTGTGATATTATTCCCTGCTGAACAATACTGAGAAGTGGAGAAACGTTTTTAGGCTACCCAATGATCAGAACTCTTTATATCAGTCCAATTCAATGTAGAAGCTCTAAGGTGGAAGCAATAACTGCTAGTGTTTGCTCCTCTTCCTTAAGAAACATTCTGCTTTGGTTTTTGTTCCAAGTTAAGCAAGTACTAAAATAGTTATGCTGATTGTGTAAAGAGCTATTTCAGTTTGGTATTTATTTTATTGATCTCTATTTGGTGAATCACTAATTAGGGGATAAATGGGACAAAAACACAACACTGGTTAATTGGTGTAAACATAAGCCCAAGCATTGATGCAGGCACCCATATAAATATACACGGCAGAAATCCACGCAGTTTCTGTCTATGAAATTTCACCCACAAAGTATTTCATCAAGCCACATCAAAGATACTCTGCAATGGGACTGAATCCAGAACAATAGTGGCAAAGTGTGCTTCTTGAACAGACAGCTATGCCTATACCTAACAACAGTTAACAATATCAAATATTGACTAATACAGTCAACAATGGAAAAAAAAATATGATGTTGTGTACACATGTATACACATGCATGTAAGTACATGTACACACACTGGTTAGTACACATACATAATCAAATTCATACATAGCATAAAAACAGATGTTCAAATAGATACACACAAACACATGGAAAGATAAAAAAGGAGTTCTTTACAAAGATGTATCGGCATGTTAAATGGATATATAATGGAGACAAGAATATGAAATACACAGCAACCTCCCAAAGTGATGTAAGTACTTCCATTATTAGCTATCATCTCTTTCATTCTTTAATGATGACATCCTATCATCTATTATAAAATGTCATCATCGGTAGGAACCATTCCATAGAATATCAATAACAGAGACTAGTATTGTTTACCATGTGATAAAATACTGCCAAAGAAATTACTTATTGGTGAGAACATTGAGAATGAAATGTTCAAAATAAATACACACACCTTTATGTGTAATCCATTGATGCAAGGCTAGTGAAGGGGAAGGTGTTTAAAAATTGCCAATTTGATCAATACTAGTATGGTAAATTGGACATGATGAAGATGAAGATGATGATGATGTTTAGGAGGTGGAAGAGGGGGAGGATACAACAATGGCATTGACATTGAAGATGATGACGATGATGATGATGATGATGATGATGATGATAACGATAATGGTGGTGGTGATGATGATAGTGATTACAAACATACAACAAAACTAAAACATTGCTATAAAAGATGCTTAATGCATAAACATTGAAGTGATGGAGATTCACTAGCTACTAGATGAAGCTAGTGAACCTCCCTCAAATCACACTCTACTGTTTTATAAACACAGAACACATAAGGCAATGTAGACTCTGTGATTGGTTATTGCTGGAAAGCCTTTGATCATAGGTATGCTAAATTAAGGCTAACCTATTGCTAAACTACTACCATCACCACCAACATCACTTTCAGACACTGAAATAAGCCTCTCAATAAGAGCAAACAATGAGCATTTTATTTATTTCCAGTGTTTTGTTTTGTTTTGTTTTTTTTTCAATTCTACATTAAGATACATAAAAGACTTGCAATACATAGCAAGATTAACATTAAAAGTGTGTAGTAGTTGCTATGACTACAACAGTAAAACTAGTGAATAAAGAATGCAGTAAAACAGTCTATTTATGCTGAGCTTGAACAAAGTAGTTGCAGGTGTACATTTTAGTGAAACATGGATAATAAATAAATTTATTTTTTCATTTATTTAGACTTTAGCAATGTGACTACCTGATAGATTTAAAGTTGTATTCAGTGGTGATGTACTGCTGCAGTAACTTCTGACAGTTGATGGCATTGAGAATGCAGTTAAAGGCACACACATGTAGACATGAATTTTAAATTTTATTAACACATTGTGCAGACAATTAAACATTGACTTTTAAGTGTCAGATGCAGCAGGTAGTTGATAAATGTCTTTTATTTTATTTTTTATTTTTTTCTTTCTAACCCCTCATGCTTTTGAGGGCTGGATTAAACCTAGGTTGACTTTGATTGAGAATCATGCATTTCTGCAGTGACCATCCTGCACTACATTATACAATATGTCCTTCAATTCTTTTAAGACATTAAGAAAGTAATTTGAGCAAGATTCAGTCGATAATTCTAGCTAAATGGCTGACCACACAAACTCCCTCAACATATCATTGGGTAGCGGTTACTTTTGGCTTCATGGTCTTAAACAGATAGAAGGTAAGTATCTCTCTGGAGAGTACAGAAGTCTGTTGCAGGTTTCATTCACAGGTGATTTAATATCTATTCTCAGTGGTAAAGTGAGCTGAGGGATGTAAAATTAAGTATACAACCCAAAATGACTATGGTCAATCTTGAACTTGAGATTGCTGAGCTGGTAATTCAATATGATATAGGTACAAGCATGGCTGTGTGGTTAAGAAGTAGTTCTGGGTTCCATCATGATGAGCAGCACCTGGGGCAAGTATCTTCCATTGTATTCTTGGGATAACTAATATGTTGTAAGTGGAACATGGTAGACATAAACTATGAAGTAGGCCATTGTATGTATGATAAATGTTATTGAAAACCTGGTGCACTCTAAATGAAATTGTTTGCACTGAATTACAGATACTCTTTTCTACTCTTGCCACCAAAAATGTAGTGCACTATAGATAAGCTTGTTGGAAACCAATAACTGATGATGTTATTATCTACAAGTTGCAATATAAAATGAATAAAATATACAGTTGGTTCTTTCTGTGAGGATGAAGGTGTCTTTCAGAGATAAACTAACACAAATGGTAAAAAGATTCTTTTTTAAATGTTTCTATAAAGACAGAAGGCTGTACCATGAAATGTACTAATGTAAGGAGGATGTGGGAATACAAACTACATATCTTGCTGATATATTACAACAGTTGTGCCAACTAAGAACAAGGAAGGAGCTACAAGAAAAATATGAAAAATGTTTTGATCGCGATCTTTACTTAAACTTTCAACAAACTGGAACCAATTCTCTGATGTTCTAAGTTATGAACCAAAACAAACTTTATTTCAACTACATAATTTTCAAGCATTTATGGAGAGATAAGATGAGGAGAAAAAGAAAACCACATACATACAAATTCAGATAAGAAGGTAATTTACACACTTACACATTCATTTACAAACACACATACATTTAATAAATATATACAATGGTATTTGTAAATGTTTGAGCCAAACATGTACTCACATATACTGAATATATAAAAGCAAATACATCTCTTCTATCTTTCCTAGATCATATATATATATATATATATATATATATATATATATATATAATCACCATCATCATCCTTCAATGTCTGTTTTCTATTCTGGCATGGGTTGGCTAATTTGACCAGAGCTGGCAAGCTGGAGAACAGTCCCAGGCTGCAATCTGATTTGGTTTGGTTTCTATG
>NC_068986.1:83739212-83744536 GCF_001194135.2 Octopus bimaculoides | reverse complement strand
ACACACACACACACACACACACACACACACACACACACACACACACACACACACACAAAAGCACATATACACATATATAATTTATTTCAGCTAATTCAGTGGTCTGTTATTCTAGGGTTTGAATTAGCTGGGGAAACTAGTTACTAAGTTAACTGAAATAATTATAACATTCTACTAAGGGATTGAGAACTTTCTGTTCCATTCATTAATGCAAAACATGTAAAACAACATGCAAAACAACAACCTATAACATACATGTACAAATGTAAATATGCAAACATGCATGTGTGTTCCTGATTTTTAGTAGATAAACAAGCTGATTAAGGATAATATCTCAGTAAGATTTGGAGCAGAAAGGACAGTTGAACATTAACAGCATCAGCAGGATTAGATAACTGCATTAGTATGGAGATGTGATGTGAATGGATAATGACTACTGGGTGATAAAAGTACAAGAGGAAGAGAAAAAATGTTAGAGAAAAATTGTGAAAGATATGGGAGGAAGCAGTGAGGTTAAATCTCAGAATAATTGGTCTTATGGAAGAATTAAGACATGTGTTGATATATACAATGCAGCATGGAGTCAATGAGGGAAGCTCTATAGGGTCTCTTGACCAGCTGAAAATAGCAGTCAAATCACTCTGAAATTCTACACTAAGACTGAATAAAAAGCAGGATGGATATAATTTGAAAACCTTTAGCCATAAATATGTTCATTCAATCATAGCTATGTTAGAGCCAAATAACAACAACTAATGCAAAGAGGGAAATACAAAGGAAATCAAGAAACATGAAGGAGGAGGCCATAGAAGTTATGGTGCAACAAAAACCAAAACATTGCATATTTTAGCAAGACACTTAGTCTTGGGAGAAAGTAAGAGAAACACTATAAGAATTTTATTATAGTTACTTTCAAAGACCAAAACATTGCTAAAACATAATCTAAACAAGAGTTGGAGATAGTAATACAAATTTTAGAATAAAACAATTTCAAAATAAATAATTCAATGTTTTCAACTTTGGGATTTCTGAATACCTCTGATACTGTGAAATTTTAAATAGTGCTTTGAATATAAATTTTTTTATGGGATTTCTTTGGAAGAAGGGGCTGTTCCTATAGACTTCACAGACTCTTCAAGACTGAAATTTGAAGCAAACAAAACAAGACTAGTCTTGCTGTGAAATGTCTATATGTCTATAGAACAACAAGCTATGGTCTCTAAGAAAAACAGCAAGGTTAAGTACAGTGGAACTTTGGTTTATGAATGCCTGTCAATATGAACAAATTGGTTTACAAACAATTTTTTTAACATAAAACATCTCAGGTGATGAGCAGTGCCTTGAGTAATGAACATGCAAGCTGGCAACTACGGTTAGTGACAAGCTGGGAATATCAGCAGGAGAGTGTCAGCTGCTGTCTAGCTTTTGCTCAGTGCACATCCCTGCTTGAAATCACCATGTCATCTCTTGAATTTCCTATGGGAAAAATAGTTTCAGTTTACAAACGTTTCGGGTGACAAACAGCCTTCAGGAATGAATTAAATTTATAAACCTATGTTCCACTATTTATAGAACTTGACAAAAGCTACCAACCAAAAACATATTGCTCTGATATTGATGCCATTTTTCTAAAACTTAGAGTATATCTCTTTCCATGATTCCACAGCAAGACTATGTAAGCTTCAAACATATGAATATTCTTTGGTATATTGAATTCTCTTAGTTTCCATGTTATGTGTGTAACATAATGAGAATTTAGGTACATAAGAATGTTAGAGCAATATCCAAAACACAACATAATGTCAACCACAAGATAAGCCTTTTTCAACTAAGACATGGGCATCTTACCCACATGAAAAAATGACAAAGCATGCTAACAATTAAATTCAAGTATTGGGTTTATTCAATTGATTCATTTACTTAACATTTCAAACAACTGCAAAATAATTTGAATTCAAAATTTACAGCATTTAATCTCAGTACTACAATTAGTAAACCAGTATTCATGACTCAATCTTTGAAAACATTTGATACTAAAAGTGACAATTAATTTATTGCAAATGCTGTAAAAACTTATTGGTGATATTTAAACATTGATTTGAGGGTAAAGACAGTAACCATTGACAAGACCAGTTCACTGAACAAATCATTCATTTAAGTTGAATTCAAACTTGAAAAGTAAAATTGAAAGATAGACAATTTCATCGAAGTTGCTATAACAAGATCTTTTAACCACCGCAAAGATATAATAGTTGTGCTTTCATATTTTAGAATTTCCATCTTTTGAATTTTTTCCCTGATGTGATCAATCCATTTACTATCCACTTTCAGTTACTTTGGTCTGACATATATGGTCAAAGTATGTTAGTTTCCACTTTGTTATTAAATATTTAAACCATCTATGGACACAACACATTGCCAGTGACAATATATGAACCACAAACTTTTTACCAGTCAGTCTTCTATTCACTTGGTTGTCTATATATACATAATCTCAAATATGTATGTGTATTTGAAATTTATAATAATTGAAGTATATTGCCAAGAATAGTGTCTGTTAAATAAAAGACAATCAACCAAATTAAGAGCAGGAATGGTACTTATAAATACTTTGTCTCAGTCTTTCCTTTCCAGAGCAAGAACATTTCTGGAATATCTTCTTTACCCATGTTTTCTATTTTTTCTTCTAACATATGCTAATCAATGCATGTTTAAGTTGAAGGCTCTTGGGTATTTCATTGTTGACTAATTATAAACAAACTATAGTGGCAATGAGCCTGCCCTGAGAGAAATATCACCCAAGTCTTTCTCAAATTACCCTCTATCATCTTAGAAAAGAATACATTCGATAATGCAGTTGTAGAAACACTATACCAAGAGAAAAGTAGAATGGTCAGAGTGAGAATGCCTTTCATCATAGATTTGCTTGATTAGTGTTAACCTGGAGTTAAATGACAACTTATTTTTAAAAAAGAGTGTTCTCATTAAATATTTCCTGAGAGAATTTTTATTGAAACTGTAAACCACAAAATAATCAAATAATTTGCTAACTTGGTTAACCACTCCCCTGCTTCACCTGACTGTTGGTATTATATTGGCCATAAATTAATTCCCACTTCTCTCTCTCTCTCTCTCTCTCTCTCTCTCTCTCTCTCTCTCTCTCTCTCTCTCTCTCTCTCTCTTTCTCTCTCCTGATATTTATATATATATATATATATATATATATATCGAAGTACCTAAGGCAAATCTCATAAAACTGCAAAAAACATATATGCGTGCACAAAATTACACCGAAATACATAAACATATACATACAAATACATATGAACATATAAAAATGTACATGAATATATAGCGAAAATATAAAATGGTATGTGAGTACCTGAGCCCGGTACATTTGAGTTAGAAACAAGAAGAGGTATAAATTGGATATAATATTTGAAAATATAGCAAAACAAGTAAATTTTCTAGACATTACTCTAAATTTAAATAATGGGTTATATTACCCTTATCATAAACCAAATAGAATGATATATTAATTGTCTATCAAATCACCCACCAAGGATTATAAATGAGATAATTAAAGGGGTGTCTATTAGAATGTCAAATTTATCTGCTAACAAATGAATATTTAATAATCACGCACCCCTGTATAATACTGCACTGAGGAATAGCGGTTTTGATAAGAGTATTTATTACATACCAAACACAATACTTAAAAATAAATTAGATAAACTATACCCAGATATAGCAAAATCAAGTACCAATAACTTGTTAAGGAATTCTGTTGATGAACAATCTCACCACAGATATAGAAGTTCTTATAGACCCTTTAGTTATAATTATAGAAATAATGCAGCAGTATTATAGACAAACTAATAAAAGTACTTCTAGAAAAAGGGTAATTTTATGGTTCACCATGCCTTTCTCACTTCAAATTAGAAACCATCTCAAAATTTCTTTCAAGATTATGGAAAAAAACTTCCCTAAGGACCATAAATATCACCCTATTTTTAACAGATCTACATTAAAATTATCATATTCATTAACACCAAACTTGGGCTCTATTGCTGTGGCTAATAACAAACATAAACTTAAAAATAATCCATGGGTAACAGACCCTACCGAACTTAGTTTAGAGAATATTAATACTGAGACGGTAATAGATAATAGAAACAATAAATCGAAACCTGTAAACAAGAGTTGTAATTGTCATTCCCGTGAAGGCTGCTCTTTAAAAGGTTTTTTTTAAGGAAAAATGTTGTATATAAATGTGAGATTACTACCTCCAGTGAATCTAAGAAAATTTATACAGGAAGTACAGTTGATTTTAAGACAAGATGTCGGGGACACGTAAATTCTTTTATAATCTCAAAACTGTGAATTCAACTGTACTATCTATATACATAAACCAATTGAAACAACAAAATATTGAATATAAATTAGATTGGGTAATAACATCTGGAACAACTTCACATAATACAAATACAAAAATCTGTAAGTTATGTACAAAAGAGTCTGTTAATATCCTTCGCACTAATAGGAAACTCCTGCTAAATAAGATCTCTGAAGCACTAATAGTTTGTAGGCATAAATACCTTTCAACTTAAAAAATTTTTTCGAACTAAATTATTAATAATAGCTAACTTGTATATAAATTTTAAACTAATAGATTCAACCCTAGTATATAATGAATACATTAACTCTATACAACCTCTCTTATAGTTCATATCTATTTATTAGAGTTAGTTGCTGTCTTGTCCATTCAACGTGTTATATTTTTTCCATTCTCTCTATTCCAAATGAGGAAGTCTATTATGTGTTCCCTGATAAAGGAACTGTATATATGGGAGATGGATAGGAATACCAGTAACATTTTCCTCAAACAATCGTAGGATGAGTATTAGACTTTATCTCCACCATGGAATACTTTTAATATCTTTAATTAATTATGTATATTGTCACATATTGTCCATGTATCTATAACTTTCTTCCTTCTTGTTTCTAACATGGATGTACCAAGTTCAGGCACTTGCATGCCTTTTTATATTTTCGTTATATATTCATGTACATTTTTATATGTTCATATGTATATTTTTATGTATCTTTGTGTAATTTTGTACATGCATATATATTTTTTACGGTTTTATGAGATTTGCCTTTGGTACTCTGATGTTATAAAAGAAAATTGTTTATCGATTACCTGAATTTTGTGTCTTCTATCGATGCCTATATTATCCATATAGCTCATTCTCTGAGCACTACATGGTTGTTCTTTTATTCTTTCCTTGTATATGTATATATATATATATATATATATATAT
>NC_068986.1:83732032-83737032 GCF_001194135.2 Octopus bimaculoides | reverse complement strand
AAATATATAAAATGCTGCCAAATTCAATAAGCAACTGCAATTTAGCTGTCTCCTTCTGCAGATGCATAAGCCTAGTTTGAACCTCTCATAACTGGTTCTTTCTTGGTAATGAGGCATGTTAAATCTGTCGGTTATACCAAGTGAAATTCGGGTTAATTCTAGCATTTAAACCAGCCAGATCTGCCCTCTCACTACCTACCCAACAATTTCATTCTAAAAATAAGCAATATCTTCGAAATCTTAAAGGTATGAGCTAATTTATGATTAATTCAAAACAATGTAAATAAATAAGTTTTATATTGGACAGAGTGATCTGAATGTAAAAGGGTTAAAGATATATGAATACATTAGTGTTACTTAGAAAATGATCAATCTGATTAATATTTGATAATATATGTAATGTTTGTCACACAACTATATCCCTCTTAATACTTTTAAAAAGGGTACTCCAATCCTGTAGCAGCAGCTGTAACAATTACAGAAAACATACATGGAAGAAGCCAGGAGCTCTTTGAAGGCTTGTGACAGCTTGATTGCAAAGAAATGATTATTTATTTATTTAGTAGTGATGCTGTATACCATCTCATTATTCAATAAGCTCAATTGAATTAGCTGAAGATACCACACATATTTCAGTTGAGTTGTTAGCATACTGAAGGGCATGCAGTCAATTGTAATGCTTTAGTAATTCCAATTGAATAGCTCATTAAGCAAATAACCTCATTTCCAAAAACAATACAACACATACAAGCATTATCATCATCATCATCATCATCATCATCATCATCATCATCATCATCATCATTTAACGTCCGTTGTCCATGCTGGTATGGGTTGGACAGTTTGACTGGGCTGGCATGCTGGAAGACTGCACCAGACTCTAGTTTGATTTGGTATGATTTTCTATAGCTGGATTCCCTTCCTAATACCAACCACTCAGAGAGTGTAATGGGTGCTTTTACATGCCACTCAGAGAGTGTAATGGGTACTTTTGCATGACACCATGGTGCATTTATGTGCCACTGGCATGGGTGCCAACTTGCATGACACCGGTATCTGAAGGGTTTAGTCAAACAAACTGCCCACCCCCACTGTACTTATCTTTAAGTCTGGTACTTATTTTATTGGTCTTGTTGCTGAACTAAAAAGTCGTAAGGATGTAAACAAACCAACAATGCTCTCCAAGCCAAGGCAGAGAACAACCACAAAGTTACATGTCAAGCCACAAAAACCAACCTAAAGCAGACACTGGAGCATGATGTGGTTCTTCAACTCATCAGATCTTGGTTGAGGGTATTTTAGCTTTAACACAGTTCCTGTGTACCAAATTCAATCACAAGGTATTAGTCTGCCCAGGGCTAGTAGAAGACACTTACCTAAGTGTAGCACAGGGGACTGAACCTGAACTGAAACAACACGGTTACAAAGTGAGTTTCTTAACTACCTAGCCTTGCCTATACCTAGAATGTAAACAAAAAAAAAATTCTTTCTATCATGCAACAACTACTAGCTGTTTCCTTTCATATTGCCTCTACTTCTAGAGCTATCACATTCACTGCTCTTCTGAACCAGCAAACTACATACTCCTCTCTACTATCCAACAAATAATTATGTTGAACATCAGCTGCATCAATTTTACCAGGCTGAGAGAGCCTGTAAATGTAGAGGTCATTGGCACTACCCCACCCCTGCTTCTCTGATAGACAAGTATAGAAAATTATTAAAACAATAATTTGTCTGAGTGCAGATCTTACTAAGTAAGAGCACCTTTTTAGTCTACCAGCCAGACCAAGGAAACCTTGATGCAAATAATTTGATCTGCAAGAAACAACAGCTAAATAGTTTTCAAACTACATTCTACTGTCTTAAAAAGAGGGAATACATTGAAAAGCGTAGTCCTGGATATACTTTCTGAATAAAAAAGATTGGCTAGTTATGGCTGTAATATTTGTGATCACACTTCTTCTCAATCAAAGTGGATTTGTGGTTGAGCAAGAACAACAACAATCAGCCAGAATGTGACATAGCTTGACGATTACAATATTAGAAGATAACATCAATAAGATCAATACACAAGTACAGTCATGTTAGCAGCAAAAGCTCTCATTGATCAAACAATCATAGCCATCATTCAGTTTAACCAGTGAGTTACAAGTATTGCTCTGCCAAATTGGTTAATCACTAGAAACACTGTTATTAATGATTCTATCACAGAGGAACAAAGATCACTAAGATTTACAAGGAGTACACTCTTGATATTATTCAGTGAATTCATAATGGGCACATTCTTGGTTATCTAATTAAATAACAATGGGCATACTTTTGGTATTGCCAAATGAATTGACAATATATACACTCTTGTAATTGGACATTAAGGTAAAAATAGAAGAACTAATAACTAGCTATTGAGTTTCAAGACACGTTGATGAGTCTAGCCCACACCAGAATGAAAAACAGATCTTAAATGATGATGGTGGTGATGATGATGATTACTTATTGGGTTAGTGGTTCAGCTACCATTGGGTTATGGCATGACATGTGGTTGTGGTATCAAACCAAATTCTGTAAGAAATGGAAGAAGGTAATATTGCTGCCAATGAAGTAGAGAGTATGAAATATGTAAATCATTAAACAATATTATAGGATATTTCATAAACTGAGTGCCATACTGTGTTTTCCTATATTTACAATTGTTCTGACAGTGCTGATAGTTGTCGTTTAAGCCAAGGTCAACCATAACACTTTGCTTCTTGTGTGTCACATGTGATACATAAAACATATTTTCCTGGTGTCCATGCATCATATATGATACACATTCTCAATTTTTTTTTTAAACCACCAGAGTAACTTGGAACTTCTGAAGGCGTTGTATTACTCAGAACGTATGAAACAAGGGTAACTAAAAGTCTGAAAACAAGCATAGATATTTAGGTCGAATTTATGAAAATGCTTTGGACAGGCAAAGGGTTAATTAAGTAAACTTATGATCAAAAGCATTCTAGCACTGACCACCCTCTCATTCTCTATATTGTTGCTTGACCTGTTAGAAATAGCAACCAAGTCTTCTACAAATCAAACCCCACCATTTTCAACAAAGAAGGCATTGTTTAATATAGTCCTTCTTTAATATAGTCCTAGGACTATATTAAACAATGCCTTCTTTGTTGAAAATGGTGGGGTTTGATTTGTAGAAGACTTGGTCGCTATTTCTAACAGGTCAAGCAACAATATAGAGAATCTCTCTTTGCTCAAGTTGTAGCAGTGGGATGGTGTAAAAATATAAGTTGAATCAAACATTCTCTTAAGGGAAGATTTTCAACATCTCTTGGGAAATCAATGTTACATCAACTACAATTGGATTTGAATTCACAACTACAAGGCATTGAACAAGATACAATAACTATAAATAATCTAGTCCACTTCTCTTCCATTGGCACTAAGTCCAGCAAGCTGACAATAGTAATATTAATGCCAGACCTCAGAGGAACAAAACAATTCCTTATGTCAGTTAATTGACACTGAAGAAGATATAAGAGATACATTTGTATAGCTTGCTAACAGGTCTTAGCTTGCTACAGGTCAGGCTACAGATGGAAAGCAACTACACACACACACACACACACACACACACACACACACACGCACGCACGCACGCACGCACACGCACACACGCACACACACACACGCACAGAGAGAGAGAGAGAGAGAGAGAGAGAGAGAGAGACTGCTAAGTAAGCAAGTAGAAACCAATTACCATTAAGAGACAACCATAGAACCTTTATGTAGTTATTTGTTGTTTAGCTCTATGTTAAATCTTGACAGAACAGATCTATAATCAAAGTCATTACATTCATGACTATCTGATCTTTTGGTTTTCAGAAAGTATTACTGAAGACAACATTATCTTGTACGTATCCCTTTTTCTTCAAAACAATAGAAATGATTTGAAGATGATATGGCTGCTACTGCTAGATAATTGAGCAACCATATAGAGCAGTGGTTCTCAATTAGGGTCCATAAAAGATTTTGTTGTTAAGGTTTATCTGCATCAAATTGATTATACTTCTACAATACACAAAATATTTTAACAATTTTTTTTATACAATTCCTAATGATATCTAATTATAAAAATATAAATTTTTTTTTTAACATCAAATGGCTAGAAGGGCCCATGTGAGTAAAATAAGAATGAAAAGGAGCCATAGGTAAAAAATGGTTGAGAAACACTGATAGAGAGGGTCTCTTTATCTCTGATTCTATATGCCTGATCAGCCTACTAGAATTAACATCCACATCTTCTCCAAATCACACCTAACATCTGTAAAAAAAATAAATAAGTATAAAAAAGGCACTTTGGATTATACCATCCTAGATGTACTATACTTAATTTTAAGATAAGAAAGGTCAAATTTGGATATATTGTATCTCATTAATTGATGGAAAGACCAAACTTAGAATAGTAAGGTTGATCAGTCTGCTCTGGCATTAAAAACTTACAATTACCTACTTTTAAAGGAATAAGTTTTTATTTTTAAAAAAATGTATTGAAGAAAGTTGGGTGGAAGTAAAGATTACAACAATAATTTTCACTATTTCAGAAAGGAGTGCCTTTCATGGGTCCAACTAATAGAAAAGGTACAACAGTCTGTTAAAGTCTGTCATACCGGCCATGATGAAATACCACAAGGTATAGAAAATACGTATTCGCCTTTATATATTTAATCCTTTATATTGAACACTCAATATTTCATCTATTCAATAAGACATATTCCATATATTCAATAAGACATTCAATACTTTATTTCATTGTACCATCCATTTTTATTTTATATTATATATTGTATATTATATTATATATTGTATATTCCATATTCTATATCCCACATTGGTTTTGCAGGAATATAAATAAAACATAAAAAACAGACAGTGTTGGAACTCTTTTAAACAAAATAATATATATATGTATATATATATATATATATATATATATATATATATAT
>NC_068986.1:83727626-83731712 GCF_001194135.2 Octopus bimaculoides | reverse complement strand
TCTATCTATCTATCTATCTATCTATCTATCTATCTATCTATCTATCTATATATATATATATATATATATATATATATATATTTATTTATTTATTTATTTATTTATTTATTTATACATACAGACACACATTTGTAGATATTTATAAATATATGGGTATTTTAACTCTTATTTCTAGCAATGTAGGTGCTACCCTGCATTGTCAGTCACAATTAGCGACAAATGAATTTTTCCTTTCTGGTTTTATATTGCATATAGCTGCTCTCATTATTTTATAATTTTCACATTACCATTTTGCTGAATCAGCCATTGATTCATAATGGTAAATATTATATACTGAGAGTCAGAATTTGGCCAAACCATCCAGTGATGGAGTAGTCACTACTGATGAGCTTTAATTATAAGCAAAACTAGACTAGTATAGTGATCTTGCTTGCTGTGGGGCAGTTGTCTACCCCGTCAGTGTATGGACATGTGCTTCTTTGCAGCTCAAAGGGTTTTCTAACTCTTATTTCTAGCAATGTAGGTGCTACCCTGCACTATCAGTCACAATTAGTGACCACTGGATTTTACCTTTCTGGTTTTATATTGTGTATAGCTGCCTTTGTTATTAATATATATATATATATATATATATATATATATATAAATTAAAGTTAGGTAAGGCTGGTTTATGGGATTACCTTAGGTTTCACATCCATAAAGTGCTTAGCTTTATGGCATATCATTAGATCCCAAAACCTATTGGCTTAAGGCCTGTCTAGCATGTGCCCTCTCCAGAATATGAAGAAGGAAAGGGCCCCACTACTCAATGTCAACAAAGCGGATTATCTCCCTTTGGCCATCAATCGCCAGTGACCCTGCTATCCTAAAGGTTCCAATAGGCCAGTAGGAATTTCCTGAAATGTAAGCATGATCCGAAGACCTCCATTCTGGAGTTAAAGATGTTCTCTGATGGAGAACATCTGCTATGCATCATTTACAGCGTTCTCGGTCCTGTTTATGTAGAGACCTGGATTTTCTAGGATCCTCCATGATATTGTGTATACACACACATATGTGTGTATGTGTGTGTGTGGATAGATAGATAGATAGATAGATAGATAGATAGATAGATAGATGCACACACATATACAAACATATTGGTTGCCTCTTATCTCCCTTTATTACAGCTCATCACTCTCTCGCCCCATCTCTTACTCTCCACCTCCAGTTACTCTGATTCTACTATCACATACAAACTCCTGTCACTAATCCATCCTGGTTTTCAGTCATTCTCCTCTCTTCTATTCAACTCCTCAGCCATATACATTTGAGTGAACAAACTCATCACAGAGTAGTGACGTCTCTCATCTAATCTTATGGAATGCAAGGCAATCACATTTCTGTTGGTGTCACTATGAAATCCACCCAGAACCTGGTAAAATGGTTAACATAGAACAGAGACATGGAGTTAAGAGGACCCTTTAGGCTTGTTCTGAACATGACAACTTCTTTAGTGCTACCACTCTGATAAAATGCACCCAGTTCACTCTGTAAAAGTGGTTGGTACTAGGAAGGGTATCCAGCCATTTAAACCAAACCAAAAATGAAACATACAAGTAAGACATGGTACTTTGACTCTTCTAGAATGGTAACTTCCAATAAGAATTAACTTGAACTATGATCACCTGTCCAATCCATGGTAGCATGGAAAGCAGATGTAAAATAATGATATGGATATATCTGTATGTATGTGCATATATATGTATGTCTGCATATATCTGCCTGCCTGTCTGCCTGCCTGCCTGCCTGCCTGCCTGCCTGCCTGTCTGTCTGTCTGTCTATCTATCTATCTCTCTCTCTCTCTCTCTCTATATATATATATATAGATATAAGACACATGTGTGCAATGAAAAATGCATAATACACAAGGCTTCTACAATTACATAATGATATTTATACACATATAAATACACACATCAATAACATGTATACAGACAATTCAAAACAGGATTGTCAATTATATTCACTAGTTTCTCGTGCCATCACTAATGACTCATCACAAAAGATAACATATCCATAAATTTGTTTATAAATCTATTCACATCTAAATCCATCTTATGTTCAGCAAACACATCAAAATGCATATCCATGCTATTTGCTGCTTAACGGCAAGTGCACCAACAAAAACAAGATGCTTCAATGATTCAGTAATCTGCTTTCCTTTTAATTTAGATTTAATATTAATTTTTTTTTTTTAATCAAAATACAAAAGAAAAAACAACAAAAAAGTTACTTGTAAAGTACAACATTTTGAAGATTATTATAACTCATTGAGCATTCTTGATAAACACTTCAGAAGATTATTTTTAAAAGATAAAACTTGAAATTTATCAATGTAATTGCCAGTCACTTTCCTGAATCAGATCAACTTTCATTAAGTTGAATGAGTGTCTTCCATACAAAACTGATTTAACCTTGGCTGAAATGATACAGACTATTATTAGCGTAATCAACAGTTTCAAGTTTCAAATCCTCATAGTCCTCAACATTGACTGAAAATTGAGTCATCAGTTAATCAAATCTAACAATCTAACCCTAACCCTGCTCATCGCAATCTAAATATTAGTAACTCAGTTGATACCTTAATTAACCCACTTGGTGCCATGATACAATAGCATCCATTTTCATGTCATAGTATTATTCATCATAATTTGATAACATTCCAAACTTCATTTCAATATACCAATAAATGGTGCACAAACAAGGATGCTTCTATCTGCTTGAAGCACTGATGAAATCCCTTTCAAATCATACCTTATCCTTTAAATAAGGAAATTATATATTAGATTGTGTGATCTAACAAATTTGTAATGTCTCTGATCTTAGGTCTGCACAGTCATATATATAATTCACAAGCCATTCTAAGATTTACAGTAATCTATGTATCACTGATGAGGTCCAATAAGGCTAAAACACTTATGTAACCAACTTAACTGTATTCAAACTACCAAGGCAGGTGAAAGAACATAACAACAGGCAAAATCGACATTTACAACGTACACTAACAATCAGTATATCATTTCAGCAAGTTTCATCCAAATTCAGCCAATAGTTAGATTCTTTTATGGTTTTTATCCTGAATTAACTGTATTTTGTCAAAATCTGTAGTTTCTAATAAGATTGAGAGATTTATATAAAGAAGGTACTACAAGCTTTTAAGGGCTAATTAATTTCACTGAATTAATATTCCAAAGTTGTCGCCCTTAATTTTTTTGACTAAAACTTGTTATTTAGACCATTACTGTTCACATCATTCAAGGTGTAGTTTTAATTGAGGTTGCTAACAATTAGAGATTATATCTTACTTCTCCATAGTTATGTTTTATTTTCTCTTTTTATCTTTCTATATCTTATTCTTCTTGTTCTCTTTGGAGCTAGATTGCGTTATCTTTTCAGTTAATAGTTGTCTTGTACTTTGTCTTAGATTTATTAAAAAAATTGTAAAAAATGTTGCTCTACATTTCATTTCATTTTGCTTTGCTTTCTTATAACACAGGGTGGGACCAGGTGGTGAGAAATGAATAGGATTCTATCTGGGTTGTGCATAATCATACAACTGTAATTTCAACAATGATTGACCAGGTTCAGTGTTTAGCAGCATCAAAAGCTTAAGGATTCATGAATGCAGATATGAACAGGATTCAATATACAGGGTTGTTCTGAAAATGGTTTGCTAGCAATTTGATTGGGAAATCCCATAAGGAATCAGTTTATTGGTTATTTCCTCTCATTGACTGGTTTTTTTTTAAGTTGCATTAGAGATCTGCATAGAAGAAGGTTGATCTGAAGGTTTGCATTGGGGATCTGGAGTAGAGTAACTTAGGAAAACTTACCAACAGCCTTAACCAAAAAATAAGGAGCCTGTCCCTTGTAGGTTAACCCTAAACCCTAACCCTAACCCTGACCCTAAAACCATAACCCTAACACCAACCCTAATCCTAACCCTAACCCTAACACTAACCCTAAACCCTAATCCTAACCCTAAAACCCTAACCCTGACCCTAAAACCCTAACCCTAATACCCTAGTGGAAATCGTGCTGGTG
>NC_068986.1:83725233-83727402 GCF_001194135.2 Octopus bimaculoides | reverse complement strand
AGAATAAATATATTTTAATTGTTGTGTGAGAAAGTATATATAATTTCATTATAAAATATAGTGTCTTTCAAAAACATCCTATATTTGAAACTATATCTCATGTTTAAGAAAAAAAAAATCATTTTACATTTTCATTTTTCCTGAATGCTGACACTGTCTTCCTTACTCCCCTCTCCCACTTTTTCTTTCGTTAGACGCTTTCTGTCTCCCTCTCCCACTTTTTCTTTACTTTTTTTTGTTAGACGCTAGCAAACAATCTGTATCTCTCCCTCACTCCCCCTCTCACAAACATACAATTTCTCTCTCTTTCCTTCACGCGCTTATGCACACTTTGACTTCGCCATGTTAGCAAACTTCAAAATTGGTAAAAGTTATGGTTGAAAATTGATTTTTACAGCTATACACGGGTGTCTCTGAGAGAAAAAGCTGACGAAAATGCAGATAGGGTCATGACGAATGTCCTCCTAAAATTGGAGTGACATGTGTGCTAATTTGTGGACGTGCATAAACTACATTCACGCGCACACACACACACCTTGCCTTTTATATATATACAGATATAAACATCAAAGCAGCTGTCTGGCTTCTGTGTCAGTGGCACATAAATAGCACCTATGCTCTTTGACAGAAAGGAACACAGAAATAAAGAGGGAGAGAAAATAGAAAAAGGTTTAGTGGCTAGCGATCTATCATGGTGAATGCCAGACAGAGCGGTCACACAAGAGAGCTATGAAGAAGGGGAGATAATAAAGTAGTGGTGATCCCAAAACGAAGGTGTGCGTGCGTATGTGAAAGCGTGTATGTGCATGTGGAAGGGGGTTGATGACCTTGACGTGTGCATGTGCTGGTGTGTATGCTGGTGTGGGTGCTGGGAAGTGGTCAGTGCTAGTGTGTGTGGGGTGGCATGATGTGGTGTGGTATGGTGGTGTGTGGTGTGGTGGTGTGTAGTGTCTGGAGATGAGTTCGGTGGGGCAGTTGCAGCCGGAGACGATGGGGCGGCCAGGGTTGTTAGGTTTGTGGATTTGGGGGATGAAGTAAATTGTGGGAGTGCGAGGGGTGCAGACAATGAGGTTAGAGGTGGTGGGGGGAGACAGGAGGAGGAGGAAATTAGGTCACGGATAGTGGAGGATACAGTCTGTTGGTAGCTGGGCGCGGGGGTTGGGGGGTTGGAGGACAGAGGGCAGTAGAAGGAGGTGTCTTAAAGTTGGCAGAGAGATAACAAAACTGACACATGTTCCTTTCCTCAGGAGTATTAGTGAAGTGACAGTACTGAGCAGTGAAACCCAATCACATACCACTTATACTGTGGTGCTTTTAGTGATATACCAAAGATTTTTGCTTTTAAAGTTTTTTTTTATTCAACTTTAAAACCATATTAATTGCCTCTAGTTTAAGTATTCTCAGAGGAAGGGGCCAGGAATGAAAATGATAAGGAACTATCAGCATTAGAACTATTTGGTAGGGTCATTTTAGAAGGGGAGAGACCTACTTTCTCTCTGAAACCTTCGTACCTCTTACCCTTTTTTAAATTTATTTAACTCATATACACCAAAGATTTAGCCTGATTGTCTGTCTCTCTCTCTCTCTCTCTCTCTCTCTCTCTCTCACACACACACACACACACACACACACACACACACACACACACACACAAAGAGTATCAAATTACCAGTGACAACTGTGGGTGATAGATAGGGAGAGGTAACAAAAAAGATCTAACGAATCTAGACACACTGAGAGGTGGTGGGGTGACAAACATGAGAAGGGAAAGAGATGACAAAGTTTAATCAAGACAACAACAACAGAGAACATTGAAAAACAAGAAATTAAAGAAAACAACTAAAAAAATATAAATAACAAATTAGGTAGAATATAAAAGTCAAAGGGGATAAAAACTTAAATTAAGGTTTTGACACTAAAGAATAAATACCAAAAATAATAGACAATGGGTGCGGCTACTTGTATACTCATAAACTCACACACACAAATGTACATCATACAACAATGATGTGGGGGTTAACAGCCCTTTCTAGATGCTGTTTTATATTTATGTAATTCTTGCCAAGCTCAACCTTGAACAATCTCTCTCTCCTTTCTTTCTTAACAGTGTGTGTATGTGAGAGAGAGAGAGAGAGAGAGAGAGAGAGAGAGAGAGAGAGAGAGAGAGAG
>NC_068986.1:83724157-83724747 GCF_001194135.2 Octopus bimaculoides | reverse complement strand
GGGGAGAGAGAGAGAGAAGGGGAGAGAGAGAGAGAAGGGGAGAGAGAGAGAGAAGGGGAGAGAGAGAGAGAGACTTTTGTCACTGCATATTGGCATAGGACAGCCATGGGCAAGGTGCAACCCAAGCGAGTTTCTGAATGACACTTCTAATGAAAAATTATTATAAATTTCTTTGTGGTGTAATCCACCTCATGATGAGTTATGTCTCATGCAACCCACTTCTTAGAAAAAACTGCCCATACCTGGCACAGGGCATAAATATCTATATATATAAAAATGAGAATGTGTGTCTGTCTGTCTGTCTGTCTGTATGTATGTCTGTCTGTGTGAATCCCTAAAACTCGAGAACTACACAACCAATTTCATTCAAATTTTACAGATGCCTTACTTAGGGTTCCAGTTGTGTTTTAGTCAAAAAAAATTTTAACTTCTTGCAGAGTTCGAGCCCACAGCAACATAATATCTCCTCCACTATTTAAGTATTACGTGTCAAAAGTGAAACAAAAACACTCATGTCAAATACTTTCACTTTAAAAATGAAACTATTCTACTAACTGAAACAATCACATTTCGATACTGTAATGACAGAT
>NC_068986.1:83721482-83723280 GCF_001194135.2 Octopus bimaculoides | reverse complement strand
GTGCATAAATTGTCAAGTAAATGAGACGCATCTTTGCCTCCACTGATTCACTTGCAAAGTGTTGAGTAAAATTATTTCGTTGCAGACCTCCTTTGGGTCTTTTTATTATCACTACGACACACATAGTCCCCAGTTGGTAACATTGATTTCAAGGCCCTCCTAGATGAGAGACTGGCATTCCACTTAATGTCTATGTTCCATGCTGGCATGGATTGGAGAGTTATTAATGTAGAAATATGGTATCGTAGCTACTAACGGTTGAGGGTTGCGTAGTCTAGACGGCGTTTTTAGATTTCATTATTCTCTTTAACCCGGGCAAAGCCGGGTATTTCTGCTAGTCTTCAATAAAATAGAAATTCCACTGCTTTATGAACAAGGTCATTGTCATATTTGTTCTACACTGAGTCGATTCCACTGCTTTATGAACAAGGTCATTGACATATTTGTTCTACACTGAGTCGAACACTCCCTTGTCAATCCCATCATTAGAAATGAAGTCATCAACTAGAAAGATCTGCAATGATAAAACAATTTTGTATTCTGACCATGAGGACCAACACATTCATGGTCTGAGAATATCAGATGCTCAGTCTGTTAAAGTGCTTATAGGCTAGAGAACAATGAGTGACCAAATTAACAACTTGGTTTAGCACGCACACACACACACACACACATGCATGCATAAAGTATATATATTTATCAGTTTCATGTCTTATAAGAGTAGCCATTAATGGGTGAATAATGATATCACTAATAACTACAACAGTACCCACAAGTCTAAGAGCTTATACCTAAATATGCTAGGAATAACAGCCAAATCTACCTCAAATCACATGCTACAATTTCCTTTGCAGTATCTTAAACCAGTGATGGCACGTGGCTCAGTGGTTAGGGTATTCAGCTCATGATCATAGGGTCATGAGTTCAATTCCCAGTGGCATATTGTGTTCTTGAGCAAGACACTTTATTTCATGTTACTCTAGTCCACTCAGCTGGCAAAAATGAGTAGTACCTGTATTTCAAAGGGCCAGCCTTGTCCCACTCTGTATCACACTGAATCTCCCTGAGAAGTATGTGAAGGCGTACACATGTCTATGGAGTACTCAGCGACGTGCACGTTAATCTCATGAGCAAGCTGTTCCGTTGATCAGATCAACTGGAACCTTTGTTGTCATAAGTGACAGAGTGCCAGTTATCTTAAACCAGTATAAGTTGGAGTGGAGGCAATGACTCCTGCTGTATAGTGCTAGGTCCTCAATAAAACCATTATCCCTTGACCAAAATAGTTAACAACAGAAAACTGCAAAAGATTTTTATAAACTCTTCTCCACTCAAAACACATGCATACCAACTGCTCTGCCTGCAATGCCAAGGCCGAAGTGGTGGCTATGATCATGGAGGTATTTGAAGATATTTCCAGAGACATAGTAAGGAACACATGCATCAGGTTCCAGAGCCATCTTGAGGCCTTGGTGAAAGCTGAGGGCAGCTATTTTGAGTGAACTGTTATCTAGTTGATATTTTTTGATTTTCAGAAGTGCTTTATTTTTGTATGTTATATTGGTGGGGTTTTTTTTTTATGCAAACTATCAAATTTAGCCCAAACACCCTGCGTTTAACGTCCGCTTTCCATGCTAGCATGGGTTGGACGATTTGACTGAGGACTGGTGAAACCGGATGGCAACACCAGGCTCCAATCTAATTTGGCAGAGTTTCTACAGCTGGATGCCCTTCCTAACGCCAACCACTCAGAGAGTGTAGTGGGTGCTTTTACGTGTCATCCGCACGTATATATATA
>NC_068986.1:83718436-83721341 GCF_001194135.2 Octopus bimaculoides | reverse complement strand
TATATATATATATATATATTATACATATATACGTACATACACACACATATATATTTATATATATACATACATATATACATGCATATGTATGTGTATATATATATATTTATATATACATACACACACACACACACACACACACACACACACAAGTATGCATGTATCTCTGGATGTATATATATATATATAGCAAGAGTCTTTAAGTCATAAAAACAAAGTTATTCCAGCTGTATGAGCCGAATAACAGCAGAGAAACTGATTGGTTGGGGGTGGATTTATGAATTCCTGCTCTGAACAGATGCTACAATAAGCAACACCACAACTGTCACTACACTAAAGAATAACTCCATCATCAATTTGACCCTACTATTACCAACACTGCCATTATTATCACACCAATACAACTTCTATCAATACTATGCTACTACCATGAACAGTAATACTCCAGCATAACAACTGTCAATTCTATCCTACTATGAAAAACACTACTATTGCCAATACTACACTGTTACTACTGCTCTCATTACCACCACACTGATCAGTAACACCACAACACTGGTACACTAACACCACTACAACAACAATGAACAATAATGCCAACATCAACACAACAATTGCTAATACCCCCACTACCATTTACACCACTAGCACTACCACTCTTAGCCCACTATCACCACTCCCAATATTCATTCTAAGACACTCAATACTATCAATGCCAACATTACTATAGCTACAAAGACCACTACACACCAGTGCAAATGTCACTACTACAAATATTAACAACAAAACAACCTCCATAACAAACACTAACACCATTGCAAATAGGTAAATATATAAATAAGAATTCAATAAGTTTCTTTATTCCCTAGGATTTGCTTGATAAACATTTCTAGCAATAGTGTTAAGTTCCACTCAAAAATTTGCCTTAAAGAGTCAATAGACACCACAGGTGCAAGCAAATGTTTTGTACGTTTTTATTTTTAACCACCCTTTCAAAGACAATAACATATACTCATGTGCCTTTAATAGTAAGTTTTAAACCATACAGCTTATATTTAGATTGTGTGTGAATGAATGCGTGGGAGAGTGTGTGTATGTGTTTATATAAAAACAAAAGTTGTACAGTGTAATTTAGAAATACCAACATTACACATAAATACACACAAGCAGCAGTACCACACTCCCCTCACCAGTTAATTAACACCTAAAACAAACACAACACATGTATGTATATTTACATTTATATACTTACAGACATGCTCCTACATATGAACCATAGATACACTCTCTTCATTTCATTTTTCCTATGCTTACTACAATGGCCTCTGTTCTCTGGAGCAGGCTGTCTCATGTTAACTCAAGCAACCCTAACTAAGCTGTTTCATCTTTTCTTATCGTTCATTTTGTGTTCAACCTTATCTGGTCCTGCACTTACCAACTATGTCTAGTTTAACCTCCCCAAAGTATCAGCCTCAAGAGTTTCCTCCTTGCTCATTCCTACAGTAGACTTGCCTCTGTGTAAATGAAATGTTAATAATAAAAATTTCACCAATCCCAGAGGAACTCCAGAGACTGTAGGCACTATTCGTTCCTCTGTACATGGCAACTAAGAAAATACAATACCACACACATTCAAAAATGCTTATACATATATATCAATATCATTTCATCAGTATTAAATGCCCACTTATCCATGCTTGCATCAGTCAGATGGAATTTGTTGTGGAAGATTTTCTACAGAGAGATGTCTTTCCTGCTGTCAACTTTCATCGATTTCTAACAAAGGTAATATTTCCCATGGCCAGACGTTTTTCGCAGAATAACGGAAAGGAATAACATTATTTGGATGATAGTGAAGCTCATTTACAACCACCACGTGATGTAAAGACAAGGGTGCACACAAACATGCACACATACCACTGTGCACTATCTTTGGCAAATGCCTTCTACTATAGCTCTGCAATGACCATTACTTTGTGAAAGAATCTGGTATATGGAAACTTCGTGGAAGCCAGTCATGTGTGTGTGTGTGTGTATGTGGAAAGTTTATATACATACATATGTGTATTGTCCAACCCATGCCAGTATGAACAATGGACATTAACTAAGGATATATATATATGTGTGTTGGTGTGCATATGAATGAGTGTATGTGTATATATATATATACGTGTGTATACACACACACACACTTACACACATATATATTTATATCATCATCATTTAATATCCCTTTTCTATGTTGACATGAACTGACGAACCAAAATGTTGTGCTGAGCTCCAATATCTGCTTTGGAATATCATCATCAGCAACAACATCATTTTAACATCCATTTTCTCACTGGTCAGAATTTGATGAGGCAGATTGCCTAGAGCCAGACACCGTTCCTGTCAGTGATCTTCATCTGTTTACTAGAAAGGTGATATTCCCCATAACAAGACATGTGTGAATGAGGGTTGCCACTTGCATAAAGGTGACATTCATTTACAAATATCAAATGAAGTCAAGGTAAGGAGAAGGCCTGGGCCATAGTAGAAAACATTTGTCCAAGGTACTATGCAGTGGGACTGAACCCGAGATCTTGTGGTCAGGAAGCAGACTTCTTACCACACAGCCATGCCTGTGTCTATGTTGCATGTCTCGTTTCTCTGTTTGTTTTTTTTTTCATTGTTCGAAAAAAAGTTCGTATTCTGTTTTCGTTTCTCATTGTGTTTAACGTTTTTTTTGCGATTTCCTGTACCCATATATGCATGTATGTATACATATAGATGTAAGTATGTACATATATGTATGGATATATGTAAATATTTATATATTATTTATATTATTATATGATCAAACGCCATGCATCCTTTTCCAAGTAAGTTTTATCTTAATAATTACCATGCACACTCTACTATTATT
>NC_068986.1:83717012-83717871 GCF_001194135.2 Octopus bimaculoides | reverse complement strand
TTTGTGTTATAGAACAGAAAAAAATTTTTGTATTCAAATTTATTTCATATAAAAAATTGTCTTATTTCGATAATTTCTACTAATCACTGACGTCTATTCAGTTGAAAACAGTTAGCGCTGTAACGGTGTATATCGTATTAATCCCCTAACCCTAACCCTAACCCTAACTCTAGAATCTGAACTCTAAAATTGTTACACACACAGATATGCACAGCGTAATTTATTATATAAACAATATATGCGTATAAATTACGATTAAACCGGATGAAATATGTCACAGGGAATAACATTTTTATGACCGGCCAGCAGTAACTCTATTCAGCTGAATAGACGTCAGTGATTGGTTGAAATTACAGAAATACGACAACTTTAACAGAAATAACTTGCGGTGTAGGTTTTTTTGTTAAGAAGACTAAGAGTAAAAGATATTTTATATGACACATTCTACCAGTGTCCCAAGTTTCAAAGTGTTTCGTTAGTGTTTCGTTAAGAAAATACTGGTGCCCCCGTTTTGAACAAGATCCAAAAGTTTTACCGATAATGGTTTTTTTTGGCAAAATTGTTAATTATCAATTTATTAATTAATTGACAATTCCCTGCCCTATATCTATAATGATATATACATACATCTATATATATATATATCATCATTTAACGTCCGTTTTTCATGCTAGCATGGGTTGGACGATTTGACTGAGGACTGGTGAAACCGGATGGCAACACCAAGCTTCAATCTGATTTGGCAGAGTTTCTACAGCTGGATGCCCTTCGTTATATATAGGCGGTGCCCCAGCATGGTCACAGTCAAATGACTGAAACAAGTAAAAGAATAAAAGAATATATCTAATGTAATATATAT
>NC_068986.1:83701496-83710482 GCF_001194135.2 Octopus bimaculoides | reverse complement strand
ATATAATATAATATACATATATATTGTAATATATATATATATTATATATATATATATATATATATATATATATATACACATCTATATGTATACATATACATCTGCCTGTCTGTTTGTCTATCTATCTAGGTATACATACATACATACATACACACACACACATACATATACGCATGGATTAACAGTTACACACAATAACAAACTTACAAATATACATAATGGTATGATCTATTGCCATTTACCAGACAGTATGTCAATACAATGTACTGAATTTAAACAAAGATACAGGTGTAAAATAACGTGAAAGTTTCACAAGTCTATAAACTATGAAAACTGAATGGCATAAACCATAAAACTTCCTCTTTCAAATACATATAAATGCATGAGTAGGGAATGTACACAGTTGTGTTCGTGTGTACAATATATATCCGTTCGGGTATATGCGCCGCGTGCACACAAAATATATGCATATGTGATATGCATACAGTTTATGTTTACAGTCTGTTTACATTACACATGCATGCACACACACAGTAAACTAGAATTAAAGGTGAATGAAAAGCATATACAGAAACATATACGATATAATGTAACACATAACACAAGCATAGATATATGGGTCTTTCATTTTAAATGAAAATAACAAAATGATCTTTAGGTTTAGGTACATATACCTGCAGGAATATAGACATGCCTTTAAACCGACGAGATGGTTACGGTTGGAATGCTATTGATCAACAGTTTGTTTGATTCGTGTTGACCTAGCACTACTGAACAGAGCAAACCAACTGGATCCTCTACTCTCACCTCGATCTGCCAGAAATAGCAGTTCAATAATAATCTAAAGATCGCCTGAATGGCGATCTTTCGATGAAACATTTCCTACAGTTGCCTTAAAAAAAAAAAAAGAACACTTTCTTCAGTGTAGTCCTATATATACAGAAAGGTGGGGCTGGTCACAGCTGGGGCTACATGACAAGGGTTGAGACGGGACAAAAGGATATTTAATAAATTACACGCTTTACATAAAACGGCAACAAACTTGAAATACATGACAAACACAATATGGTATTTGTGTTTTTATAAATATGTATGGATGCATAAGTAATTCATTTTAATATTGCATTGCGAATGACTTTAGAACTGATTGTTTAATAACAAAAAACATGCAGTCAACATATGCATTACAGAAAATGTAAACACAATCATAAGTCATAATGTAAACGTTAATAAGATGTACATATATTCATTCAGTATCGTGTAAACATACGTACAGTAATAAATGGATCCTTCGGACTCAAAGGTGAGTATTCTAGTCGTTAGATCAATCGAACATCTTACTCAATGAATTATAATAAAAGTGGCATCGTTTTCCAGGTACTTTGTACTCTTAAAATGTGATTGGCTCTTTGAAACACGATTAAAGTCAATCTAATGGATTTCTACAGTTTTTGTCTTCACACAAAGCTTGGGTCGACCACAGCGTATGTTAGAAGACATTTGCCCAAGACATCATGCAGTGGGATCGAACCAGAAAGCTTTATGATCGAGAATCGAACGTCTTAACCACAACACAATACCCATATTATGTGTAACGAGTGTGCGTATATATATATATATTGTTATACTTGGGGATGGTCATTTCTTTTTGTCAATTATATGTGCGCGCGCGTGTATATATATATATATATATATATATATATATAATTAACATTATCAAGGGTAATGAGAAATATTAGAAATTTCTACTACCAGTGGCCTAGCGTGTAAAATTTAGTCAATAGACGATATATTATTCATATAAATACACTGTACATTTAAACATATAAGAAGCATCCATCATATGGATTCCTTACCCGCTAGAAAGAACAGTTAAATTCCATACCACTATTTAGGGATAAAACTTCGAAGGGAATGAAAATGTTTTTATTTTTCATTCCCTTCGAAGTTTTATCCCTAAATAATGGTATGGAATTTAACTGTTCTTTCTAGCGTGCAAGGAATCCATATGATGGATGCCTCTTATGTGTTTAAATGTACACTGTATTTAGATAGGTAGATAGATAGATATATAGATACACACACATGTACACATATACATACATACATGTGCGTATGTGTGTATATATATATACACACATATATATGTATGTATGTTAGTATGTATGTATATATTTTTATATGTGTATATATGTGTGTGTACATATATATATATATATATATATATATATATACACACACACATATATGTATGTATGTATATGTATACTTATATCTATCTATATACATATGTATATAATATATATGTGTGTGTACCTATATATATATGAATAAATATAAGAAACATCAAGTACAGGACATCAGTAACGAGTGAAAATTACGTAAACACATGAGAGACAAGTACGGGACAAATTACCAAAAGAAGCCTAACTCCTCCTCAGTTGTCGACTGTTAATTACTACCTATTTTGAGCTTTCAACGACAATATAAGTAAACTTCGTAAACAACAGCTTTCAGAAATTTTTAAAATATAAAATATCTGGAGAGTTAGAGCTTCGAACAAACAAACAACGGCAGAGTGGACGTACAGAGTAAACAGTCGACGAAGACAAACATTAAGGGCCGTTAGGCCGCACACGCGCGCAGATAATAATATGTAAACAGAGTAATATAAAAACACGCATATGAATACTGAGAACAGAATATAACCACACACTAACACAGTAGTATGTAAACACTCACAGTTACTTACATATACATACTACGCAGTAAGAACAAACATATACATACCATATGAGAGCATGAAAATCCATTTCTGTACATTATAGTGTAGATGCACAAATATACACTGGCATCGACAATATTATTTTGCTATACATTTCAAATATGGAACGAAATCGACAACAATCACGTTAGTTTTTGATATTTGCAAGACAACATACCAAGTCCAGCCATATGCACGTTCCTCTGATATGAAAACAAGAATATATTACAATGTATTAATATTTTTTTTACATCTTTGCAATATATAAATCGAATATGTCTTTGATTTTGACCTAAGTTAGGTCTGTTTATTTACTAAAGCAAGTATAGTCAGAACAGAAGAGGTGACAAGTGCATAACAAAGATTAGTTTTTGAAGATGTTCTTTCCTATATACACACATACCAATGAAACATATTCTAAACAAGGAATGAGGAACCTCTTGCCTGTTGACAAAATTTTTGCATGCATTCACATTTGAAAAATGATCTAAGCCTAGTCTTAAACAGCAACTGAAGTTGTATACCTATGAATTTTTTAAATTAGAAAGATTCGTTATTTTTCCTCAGCAGAGATATGTTCCACAGATTTGTAATTTGCCCTTAGTACAAAAAGGATCCTCCTCTCACACACCCTACATCTTATTGGTTGCTTGATCTGCAAGAAATAGTAACCAAATCTTCAAATCACACCCTACCATTTAAAAAAAAAGAAAACGTAAGTAAATATTGAAGATCCAGCAAGGATGCAAATGAAAATGCTTGTAAGCGTGAGAAAGAAAGGGAGAGAGAGAGAGAGAGACTGTGTGCACATGTGTATGTGTACACATGCATTCTTGTTTGTGTATGGTAGGGATTGGTGCAGGTTCTGTGAAAGGCATAAGTGGTCAAACATCTTATTTTATGGTTAGTGTCTGACTTTTTGAATGGACAGGGAGGGGGAGTGCATGCATGTATAGACATTCAAGTCCAGCTGCTTTACTTATTTTGGGGATGGTACAAACTAAATTATAATTTAATGACTCATAGAATCAGTAACCTAGTAGACAGACAAACCTGATGAGGTCACAAATTGCAATGAAAGAAGTCTGCAAAAATCTTGCTGATTGATTGACCAAATGATTAATCAAACAGGCAATTAGTTAATTGGTTACATGGTCAACTAGTTGAATAATAATAACAAAAGAAAGTGAAATAAAACCAGTACATGTGTTTATTATTGGCATAATGACCCTCCTGAGGTATGACAAAATCTATTCCAACACATGAGTTCACATCAAAGAATCTTGCCAACTCAATACAAAAATGAAATAAATTTTATACTCAAATGTAGTGAATGTTCTCTCAGTTTAATGTTCAATAGCTTTTATGCATGACTATACATAAGACACACATAGCAGATTATATTAGTTCAAATGTTTGGTTCTTGAAATCTCTTCCATGTAATTTTAGGTAATTATTATCAAGCTTTTCAAGTTTGAGCCTAACATAAGTAATAATGTATACGATATTCTAGTCAAGCAAAGACCATGACATGACACTAAATTGGTGCTTAACAATATTACATAACAATGACCACACATTAGATCACTATAAATGTATTTATGGTGTGGTGAAATGTCAGAATATTTCAACTCCACTGATTCAACTGAGGAGTTAAAACCAATGGAAGATAATATTAGTGCTGTAACTCACTTTAAATGTCCAACAAGTCTAACTGAATTAAGAAGTTTTGGGGAGTGGTTATTCAACTTCCTGATTGATCCATGATATATTTAACCACAAAAAATATGCTATGGAAACTGATAAAAAAAAAAAGAGGCAGACAGAGACTGCAAGATTTTGATGCAGTGGTAAAAATGAGGAAAGATTTGAGGGATTTAAACATTGCATAATATCATATCTAAAATTATTACTCTATTATCACAAACAGAAAGGTTCTATGTTGATGATATATATATATAAAGTAGTTGTATACTGCCAACTTAACGTGACAGTCCCAATAAGGGAATATACTACTGCTATACCAGCTTGGGTGGAGGAATTTGTCTCCCCTTCGCAAAGATAAGGACACAGGAAATGTGTCAAGGCCTAATAGGAAGCGGTCCAGCTTCCTAGGGCAAAATAGCAGTAGTATATTCCCTTATTGGGACGGTCACGTTAAGTTGGCAGTATACAACTACTTTATCGCATCACTACTGCTTGAGTCTCTCTGAGAGATTTAGAAAATTATTATTTCTAATTTACACACACACACACACACACATATATATATATATATATATATATATATATATATATATATATATATATATATATATATATATATATATATATATATATATATATACTCATGTATTGAGTGCTGTTTCTCCAGTTTATTCTACCAAACCTGTACATGTGTATGCACACACACACACACATATATATAAATATACACATGGATATACATATATATACACACACACATATATGTATGCATACATATATATACATACATACATGTGTATAGAGGGTGTGATGGGTAAATTGTCACCATTTTATATTTTTAATTTTGTGCATGCCCATTGTTTGTCTTTGATTTTGTTGACTACACAGTACAGTAGGATCAATTAGGCACCATCTGTGAAGAAAACTGCACCATGATGCAATTCACTCTGCCAGAAATTTGGAAACGACATGCTGTACTGCTTGGCATTTATGCCAGAAGCTCCAATACAAACATTTCAGAGTGGTTGGATATCAATCTGAAGACGGTGCAGAGGATTCAGAAAGAGTTGGACAAGTCTAATGGTGATTTTGAAGGTACAGCAGCTTAGAAAACTCACTTTGATTGTTCTGATAAGAAAAGAACTCCTGAATTTGTTGGTGAAATCCAGGCCATGATTGACAACAATCCCTCCAAGGTCCATCACCAGGGACATGGGAGTGTCTGAGTTTCTTACCAGGCAGGTAGTGCATGAAGATGTACAAGATGGGAAAAGGGTTTTCTAAGACAAGAAAAATTTCTGCCAAGATCAGATGGTGAACACAAGGAACAACCATTGGCTTGCTTTGTCCCAAAAAATTGTACCAAGAGTGATAAAAATCAAACATCCAGATAACATCATAACATCACTTGTGATGGTGATGTTATGCCTCCATTCATCTCCCCACATGGCCTCAGACTCAACACAGAAGCCTACATCAAGTGCATGGAGGAGGTAGTGCTGCCCTGGGTCTAAAGAATGGTTGCTGGAAGACTATGTCTGGCAACAAGACTCTGCTCCATGCTACACAAGCAGGAGAACCCAGTCATGGCTGTCAGACAATATCTGCAACCACATCACCCCTAACATCTGGCTGTCTAACTCCCCAGACTGCAACCTACTTGCTTAATATGCATAGGGTGCAGTTGAACGAGAGACCTACAAAACTCCTTGTAACACCAAAGATGAACTGAAGGCAAGGATTATGGTAGCATTCTACAGCTTGAACAAGGAGACTGTCCAAAAGAGTTGCTGGAGATTCCAAAGTCATCTGAAGGCCATGATTGAAGCCAATGGTGATTTTATTGAATAAATTTACTCTTTAGTATTTCAAGATATTTTTATGTAATTTTGGTAAAATATAACTGTTAAAATGAGATGTCAGTGTTATTTTCATTTTTGCATAATTTAGACAACAATTTATTCACTGGACCCTGTACATGCATACATACACACACATATATACAAACATATATTTATAAACATACGTGTTTGCAGACATACACATATATACATATACCTCTATACACATACATATATGTATATTTAAACACACACACTCACATACACATGTACAGGTATATTTGTATCTATGGAGAACAGCTTTTCTTTTAAACAAGTTTTTATTAAATTTTCTTGTATTTCTGTGTATCAGATTCTTATAGTTTGGAACAATAACTTCCCAAACTCACCTTCATCAACATTTTTCGAGTATCTCAACCTCATCTCAGAATTGGTTTCTATGTTTCCCTTTTTATAATGAGCAGATTATATTTATAAGACTTTCTTGCCAGAATTTGACTGTCAGATCTTTAGATTTTTACTGCATAAGATTTGCATTTGTGATGTGTGTATTACTTGTAGCCTTGTGTTGTGATGGGGAATCCTATATAGAATGGAAGTGTTTTCTGTTAATAATTTCCTATAATAAAGCTTTGTTTTATGGTCTGTTTTAGTGTGTTGCAATTGCTCCTTCTTTTAAATACATAGTAAGCCTACAAGTGAGTGTTGTACTTGTTTGGCCAATGAAACAGTTGGAATTTCAACTTTCACAGTCAAATTTTATAAATTACATTGGTCATGTTTAAATGCATGTGGTGATATAAACTTAACATGACCAAGACTGCTTCTGGGTCTATGATACAAGCTTCCTGTTTTAATGTGATCTAAATTAAAACCTTCTGTCAAATTTCATGTTAATTCATGCTTAAGAATGACAAACTTATTTTACTAAATTCTTGATTATTTTCGAAAGTAATCGAAACAAAGTCAATGTATTTCAACAGAACAAAAGGCTTGATAAGAAGGTTTGTGATCTTGTGATATATCATTACTAGTGTCAGTTTATGGTTTGTTGTAATGCATTTTGTATTTTGTTTTATTATATTTTTGATTGTGTTCATTGATTCTATACCTGATATATATTTGATCTATATAATACACTTTGTAATGTGTGTATTTTTAGTAGGGGTACTGTCTGATCTTCTATTTGTTGCATTGTATTTCTGTCTACATTCATCAGTAGCTTGGTCTACTAGCCTGTTTGAATATCTGTTGTTAAATATAGTTTGTTTTATTTCATGGATTTCTTTTATCTAGTGTCTTCATTTGTAGAAGAGAATCTAGATCCTCCTCTAAGAAGTGATTTACCACTGACATTTTGTAGTTATGGAGGAATTTGCTATCTTCATATAAACATATGCATTCATTTGTGTCTTTTGTGTAAACTGATACTGATGTAATGTATCAATTGTTTTTAATCTGAATGTAATGTTTAGAAACGGAGTCATATCAAGATTGTTTTAAATGTTAAATTTTAGAATTGATTTGTTCTCTTGGTCTGCCTTTTAATTTCTCGGTATTATTCAGATGTATCCATTACAAGTATATCTTCTACGTATCTAGTGCATACTGTATGTTAGTGTTTAGGTATTATTTTGTTTTCTAGTGAAGCTAGGTAGAATGTAGTAAATACAGGCCCAAGGGAAGAACTCATAGATACTTGTTTTATGTTTACAGATCTTGCCTCAAGAGTAGCAAAAAGGTATTTCTGTTGTGCAGGCTACTATTAGTATTTCTAAATAATTTTGCTGCTATCATGGCTGGCTTTATTTTTGGGTGTTTGTATACATTATCTAATATCAAGTCTATTGTTTCTGCAACTGGAACAATAGCGAAAAGACCTCCTACATCTAGAGTAGAAAGGATACTTACTTCCTTCATTGTTTCTTCTAAAATACCTAAAAATTCTTCCAATGCCTTGTGTATTTTTTAGTAATGTTATTTATTTGTTTGGTGATTTTAAGTGTGAATGTATTTACTCAGAATATTAAGAGTCAGGGGAGTTGTTTAGTTTGTATATTTTACACTACCATATATATGTGCTGGAATGCATTCTTCTTTGCTATGGGGAAAGTATGGGGATCTTATCACTGAAATTATTTCATTTAATTTGATTTTCAATTGGTTGTTGTTTTTTGGAATCTTTGTAAACTTATTTTTGAAGTAAACTATTGATTAGTGCAATGTATTCATCTCTATTCTTGATTATGAACATAATGCATCTGTCACTCTTACATGCTTTTATGTGGTCATTACAGCTTGTGTGAGTCTCTTGTTGAGTATTTGGCTACTTTTTGGTTGGTACCTATTTTTATTGTATTCAACACAAAATAAGTCTTAGAGTCTATCATTGATGTTTATAATGCATTTACCCCCTCAATTTTTCTATCTTTTGGTATAGTAGTTCAATTTCAACATTTTCTTGTTTTGGTTGTATTTTACTTGTAGATAATGAAAGTTGGTACCAAGATTGTAGTGTATGACTTAATCTGTGTTCAGTTTATATTGTGATAAGATAATAATAAATGTATCATCATGTGTAGGTAGCATGATTATTTTTGTATAGTTTATATATAGATAGATATAGATATATATGTGTATATATATATATATATATATATATATATATATATAT
>NC_068986.1:83689424-83696766 GCF_001194135.2 Octopus bimaculoides | reverse complement strand
ATATATATATATATATATATATATATATATATATATATATCCATACACACACACACATATATATATATATATATATATCTACACACACACAGATGTATGTATGTATTATGTAATCTATGTGTGTTTTCTTGAGTTTGTTTATTCCCCCACCACTTCTAACAACTCGTGTAAGTTTGTTTACATTCCAGAACTTAGCAGTATGGCAAAAGAAATTGAAAAAGTACCAGACTAGAGAAAAGTAAGTACTGGGCTCAATTTGCTCAACTAAACCCATTAAGGCTGTGCCCCAGCATAGCTGCAGTCTATAGACTAAAACGAATAAAGGATAAACAGAAAGGTAAAAGACACTATGTAATCTTGGCCTTTGCTCATGTGTTTGTGTATGCCTATAGGTCTGTTTGTATGTGTATAAGTGAATACAACATAGAATGATTATTCACTTTACAGTCACAAGGTCCCAGGTAGGATCTGACAGTCTTAAGACTCTAGAGATTATCTCCAATTCTCCACTTCTCATTTAGAGTTGACTGCATTTACCATGAGGTATTTGTTCACCTTCTCTTAAAAAGTAGGTAATTTCCATAAATTGAAAATTTATCTTGTGGCATTTAGTATATACACATGTGCATTTGAGAGAGAGAGAGAGAGTATATGTGTGTCTATGTTATAATAAGTATGAGTCATGACCAGATAAGTTTTTTGTCTTTTCAACCTCGCCCATATCTTCCTATTTTTGCACTGATTCATAACAGCTTACTTAGTGCTCATTACTCTGTCCGTCTCATTACAATGTCGTCAAATTCATTTCAGTTGTCCATTACGATGTCAAATTCATTCAGTTACCCAAGTTATTCAATTTCAATTTTAATTTTTATCACACAGTCACTTATCTCTATAATTCTGTCTTAGATTAGCTGACCAAAAACTCTTATTTCTCAATTCCATATTAAGGCCATTCAATATTTACTGTCTCTCTACAATATGCGACAGAAATCCCCCTCATGTTCTGGGCCTAATCCCTCTCTGCTTCTATTACTACCATTCTCTTAAACTATGTGACAGAAATCCCTAAAGAATATCTCTCTCTATCTCCCTCATGTTATGGCCTAACCCTAACCTACTGCTTTACTCTGTCTCTCTCAATCCCGGTGCACCTGCCCTCCCACCCCCTCCACCAGTACCAGAAGTTCCTATTTTCTCCACCAGTACCGGAAGTTCCTATACTCTCCACCAGTACCGTAAGTCCCTGGCTGTCTCCCATGAACATTTCTAAAGGCTTCACGCCACCCCCACCCCCACTTAGGGTTTATTTCCTATGTAAGGTAGCGATCATATAGTGCAAAACAATAGTGTAGTAGATGCAGGTTGAAATGAATGCTACTGATTGTTTATGAATTCTGCAAAATGCGAGCTCTCTCTTCAGGTACATGACGCTGCCGTTCCCCGCTCCAGGGTCTCACGGGCCCATACCTCCCACACCCTCAGGGTTGGCACTCTCAACGTCGGCACACTGGTGAGATTGTTGAGATGCTTGAACGGAGATATGTTGATATCTGCTGCCTCCAAAAAGTAAGGTGGAGAGGAGGTTCCGCTAGGCTCCTCACAGGCAAAGAACACAGGTACAAGATTTTCTGGGCAGGGAACACAGACAGGGTCAGGGGCATGGGTATACTTCTTGCAGAGAAATGGGTTGATAAGGCAATCGAGGTAGCCAGAGTATGCAATAGAATACTTAAGATTAGATTAGTCCTTCACCATGGGTTAGCAACCATTATCTCGGCCTATGCCCCTCAGCCCAAGCTACTCGATGGACAGAAAGACCGATTTTATGACACCCTCTTGCCGACTACTTCGTCAACGAATGACAGAGACCTTCTCTTTGTGACTGGTAACTTCAATGGTCATGTTGGACATGCTAGGGGATGAGGGGTTAAAGTGTAAAAGAAGGAGGGAGTATAGCAGGTTCATGCTGGTTAAGCATACATAGCTTTGAGGTCAATTCCAATGCTGGGTATTTGGACATGTGTGATTTCTGCTATAGTCCTGGGACAACCAAAGCCTTGTATGTGGATTTGGTAGATGAAAACTGAATGATACTCCTCACAATGTATGTGTGTGTATAAACAAGCTTCACTGACATCAAAGTGGTGTCCCTTGTTTCCAGCCTTCTGTAAAAATGTCCAACTATGGGGTAATATTACCTTGCACAGAAACAGGTGAGGGTTGGTGATAGGAAAGCTATCAAATTATAGAATATCTGCCTCAATGAATTCAGTCAGACTCGTGCAAGCATGAAAAAGTGGATGTTAAAAACAATGATTTCAAATATATATATATATATATATATATATATATATATATATATCATCATTATCATCGTTTAACGTCCGCCTTCCATGCTAGCATGGGTTGGATGATTTGACTTAGGACTGGTGAACCAGAAGGCTGCACCAGGTTCCAAACTGATCTGGCAGAGTTTCTACAGCTGGATGCCCTTCCTAACATATATATATATACACACACAATCATATATAAAATATATTTAATGTATATTTTATTTATTAGTACACAGAAACATTTGATTTATTAATATATACATTCTATTTATAAATCATGCATATTTTATTTGTTTGTAACATATATATATTATTTATAAATACACATACACATGTGGGAGTCTTTGTACACATACACTCACTTGAAGTATTATACTTGTACCTATTTACAAATCACATTGGTATCAAATGGAAAAAGTAGTGTCGAACAAAAGTACCTTGTAGTTATTTCGTCCTTCTCCGGTTATGCCCCTTTAGGCTATCTTTCTAAATCCGTCTTTATCTCCCTTGGAGTTAGATAAAATTTGTACCAGAGAATTGAGTCATGTAAGGGGTATATCCCCAGCATTATCGTTTTTTGAATGACAAATCAGTCTAAGATTAAAAGAGTGCATATATTCAATTATTACATGCACACACACGTCCCTTAGTATGTATGGCCGAATTCAATATCTTTTTAAAATATATACTTGTATGAAACTGGTACTTCACTGTGTCACTAATGAATTTTTCACTCAAAGCAATCCTTCTACTCAACCTTGTTTAAAGGATCACATCAATATCGAACGCGAAACTCTCAAGTAGCAGCGACTCCATGAATCACTACCATCGTGGGAATAAATATACTCAAGGATGTATTTCTCTCATTTTCTACATTAAAAACACGCGTATTTTATTGAGTACTTTTATTTGCTAAGCCTTTCAACAAACTGTGTGTAGTGCTATAGACAGGATCGCCTACAACACATTACAAAATAATATGTACAGCACCGACTTCAAACATGTTTTATTGAAGTGACTTGCGCGTTTGTTTATAATTTGTGATTAATTTATTTACGATAAATAAAGAGGGAGGGAGGGGGCGTACAAGAATCAAGTTTGTGGCAGGAAGGAGAATTAGCAAAGGAAGTGGAGGCTGGAGAGAGATTTAAGTGACTATAGAGAAAGAAAAAAAGAAGCAAAGGAAATGGAGAGAGAGGTAACAGTGTAACGATGGATATTATGAAGAAAGACTGGGTTTCAGTGAGGGGGGGGGTAAAGAGTTGAAGAAAGAATGAGAGCAAGAGGATGTAAGATTATAAAGATACAACATATTAAGCATTAAGAAAAGGAAAGAGTTAATGAGGTTTGAGTGAATGCTTAAAGAGAGAACAATAGACATAAAGTATGGAAATTACATGATAAAATTATTAAAGGGGGTAAAGAAAAACAAAATAGGAGATAGAGTGGTAATATTAAAAAGAAAGAAAATGTATGTGTGTGTGAGAGAGAGAGAAAGAAAATAAGATTGGCAGAACGAATAAGGAGCTTAAGGCAAAAAGAAATTGAGAAAGTGTAAAATGGAAATAGGAGAGAGGCAGTCAAAATATAGAAGACGATTGAGAAAGAAAGATCAAGAAAGAATAAAGGTAGATATGAGAATAAACAAAGAGATTCAAAGAAAAGGAATGTGAAAGAAATACGGGTGGAAAGAAGTAACAGAGGCAAGATTGTGCAAAAAAATTATATGAAGAGAGAGAATAAAAGAAGATGAGAGGGAGCAAGTAGGAGATTAGACACGAAAGAGGGTAGAAGGCATGGAATGTATGAGTGAAAAAGTAATAAAAAAAAAAGAGATAGAGGGATTGAAAAGACAATAATAGTCATAAGAGAGCTAAAATGTGGGAGGAAAGAGAAAAAGAGAGAGGGAGTGTGTATATATGTGTGTGTTTATATAAGAGATCCAGATGAGTAGAAGGAAGAGGAACGCATGCAGCAGCCGACTTGACAATTTTTACCCTCGTGACCGAAGTCTCAACTACTGAATGAATTGGTCGAAGCGACATGTACACATGCTACGAATAATACGGCTGCTTCTATGTATGTATGTATGTGTAATGCGTAGTCACACAAACCCTGACTGACTGGTTGGTTGGTTGGTTGGTTGGCCGCTTGCTAGCTAGGTCGTTGGATGCATATATTACATACACACATGTATGTATATGTATATATATATATATATATATATACTCCACGGTAGTGTAGACGCATACATGCGTGTATGAAATACAAGACGCGTATAGTTGGGGAAATCAACATGAAACTTGTTAGAAAGGCAACATTATATTAAATCTGTGATATTGATGACTTGATGATGATGATGATGTTCCTCCCCCTCCCACAAATGCTTTGCATCAACCTGAAACATGGTTAATATCTTATAAATTCGACTGTCTCTGAACTGGGACCCAAATAGCCGTAACACTACTACTACTATCAGCAAACCGATCCTGACAAGATTTTTAACAAGGCATCAAGGATAACACTGGCTTTTTTTCCCCTTTTTCTATTATTTATTTCGGAAGGAAAATCTGTGAGGGAGAGTTACACTGTTCTTTATTTATCAACCCCAGAAAGAGATAAATGTTGATCAGTCAAGATTCGAACACACAATCTGTGAAGGACCAAACAGTCTAGATTATTATAAGTCCTGTATATATGTATGGGCATTGTCTCTAGTTATGCGTATGTATGTATATATGTGTGTGTGTATTCATTATATATACATGTTTATGTGTGTACGTACACGTATATTTATATACATACATATATGTTTGCACACATTTATATACATATATATGTATGTACACGTATATTTATATCCAGATATATGTATGTACACGTATATTTATATACATACATATATGTACACGTATATGTATATACATATATATATATATATTTATATATATGTATATATTTATGTATGTGTATATATATATTTGTATGTATATATGTGTGTATAGATATATATGTATGTTTATATAAATATATATTATGTGTATGGATATATATGTATATATATATATGTGTGTATATGTATATACATATGTATATATATATGTGTGTGTAGTCTATATTACACGAATAAGGATACGAAGAATGCATGTAGTTGCTTACACAAAAACAAATTCCTTCATCACTATTCGTCTTGTATATGTTAATCTTCGTAATAATTATTGCCTTTAACAAATGAGGCACCTGGAGCTTTTGCACCAGTGAACCTTGAATTTTTCTCAAGTTCCAATGTGAGAGTATAGATAGCCCGAAGTTCGTGTTGAGTGCTGCATAAGAAATATACCGATTTCTATCCTATCAGGCCCTACACTATTATATAAATATGTGTATACCTGTTCCGTTAAGGTAAGATCAACAAAACAAAGAATTCCACCCAGTGAGCAATAGATATCTTTTAATGTACACAATATAAAGATACAAGCTACTAATAGTTCCATGCATAAAAATCTGCTTGAACTCAGGTCTCCAATGCATGAAACTACAAGTAGTTTGTATCTGTAAACTGTTACACTGTGTACATTAAATTATATATATGTTATACATGCATATTTATGCGTCTGTATATATATATACATATATAATTGGAAATAATGATTTATTTTATTTGTCGCAAGGACAGTGATGAGCAGACAGGTTACATAAAATGAGGTGTGCACTGAAATCGAATGAGATAGAATTATTAGAAAAATTTGTCATTTTACACCAAATAAGTGTATATACACGCATGTAATATTTATCAGCTTTGGGTAAGTGATTATATACAAACTCAGACATCTGTATATCGATACACGTGTATGTATATATAGCTTTAGAATAGTTGTCCTTCGAAGTCCCATGCCACATAGGAAGAGGCAGTTTTCATTATTTTTTTTGTTTCAAGTATTCCCGTGTTTTATACAACTGAAATTATGATGCCCAGAAGATTATTTTCTCTAGTTTTTTGCATTTCTGGCACCTCTACTACTTCCATACCCCTTTCTGTTCTACCATGAGGTATGGGACTTCGAGTATTGCCATGAAGAAGCTATATAAAGGAACCAAATCAGTGCTAGTAGAACCTTCTCATTCTGCAAAAGATATTCGACAGAGTTTGCGAATCATGTCTCAGACATGTTCATACGTGGCGAATAGATAGATTGTAGTGAAAGAGTTAACAGTGACACGTTCAAATATACAGGCACAACTTACAGGACGGATATACATTTAAACTATTTATTCTTTTGACATAAAACATGATTAAGTCCAAAAGCATTCGTATTTAAAGGATATGGTGGATGAAGCCGGCTGGTTTAACAGAACACACTCACACTCTCTCTCTCTCTCTCTCTCTCTCTCTATATATATATATATATATATATATATATATATATATATACAGGGGGGAGAGGGAGAGAGAAGAGTTAAATGTACAACAGGAATGTATCGAGACATGTAAAACTAAAGACAGATTACATGTGTATATATACACACACACGCACGAAAGAGAGAGAAAGATAATGTATGTGTATAATATACATATATATAAAAACACGGAAGGAGGTGGGGGGACAAATAGACATAATTCGAAAGGGTTAATGTCTGTGTCCATCTCTGATGAAAGAATTATCTATCGATGATAGTGAAGACATCAACAGCCACACACACGATCATCGACAACCACTAACATTACAATCACAAACAACAAACCAATTTATTCAAGAAACAAGGTTGCTAAATCAATGAAAACAAACAAAAACGACAACTATAGATTGGGGTTAACTAGGATATCCAGCAGTTTGCCATCCTTTAAGAGTGAACCCCGAATATACATACACACACACACATACAAACACACATAACTACAACCACAAACGTACTTCAATACGGAGCAAAAGAAAATGTAAGATAAGCGTGAGTGTGTGTGTGCATATATATATATATATATATATATATATATATATATATATATA
>NC_068986.1:83686167-83688970 GCF_001194135.2 Octopus bimaculoides | reverse complement strand
ATATATATAATTATCACTTCACTTGATATGGATTATCAATGGAACTTTTGTTATTCGTTCGATCTTGTTTAATATGTTGTTTTCTTTTCTTTTATAGTAATTGACCATTAAACATCAAAAATAAGAAAATAATTAGTTACTGGCTATTGTGTGTTATTTAGGCTGTATAGAGTGGCTTAATTTAAGTCATATTATCTTTATACATAATAATATATTTCAGTTCGTCTTGTTTAACACACACACATACGTATATATAAAGATCTTTTTGTCTATATCTCTCTTTCTATTTATATATAAATAATGGGATGTATATTTACATATAGAAACGTATTATTAAATCACTGTATCTGAATGAAAGCTTTATCTATATAAAACCTTTTACGTAAATGCATATATATTATATACATAAATACAACCTACTATAGAGGTAGCGATCTCATACACTAATGAATATATTACTGTCTGCTAGTGCTTTACATGTCTGTCGCTTAGCCAATCAAATTTCGACATTAGGCGGCGCTGTTAGCTGCTGCTGCTGCTGCTGCTGCTGCTGCTGGCGTTCCTCTCACTCTACCAACCCCACTCACTGTTATCTGCTTCTTACTTCATGTATCTCGAATTTCTCTGGTTTTTTCCTTCTACTCTAGTTAACTATAGCACTCTTTTAATGCTCTCTTATCTATTGGTCTATTGCTGTCGTTTTCTTTCCTTTTCTTGGGATATCTACTGTCTAATATCTTGTAATATAACTGAGTTTTTATTTTGCTTCATTTTTTTAAAGTTATGCAGTAACTTCGAAGTTTCATCTCTTCGAAATGTCACGCACGCATACGTTGAATGTTTTTTTTTCTTTTTTAACACGTTCATATGTACGTGCATGGAAATATTAACATTTCATGTATGTATATGTGTGTGTGTGAATGAGTTAATAAACACAATATATGTTTTTATGTGCTACTATTAGTTTCATGCGACGAAAGTATGTTAAACAATATTCTTAATACGCCTGATGTCTACACTATATATATAGTGATACCTCGCAGTACGAGTTTAATTCGTTCCATGTCCGAGCTCGTTTTATGATTTACTCGTTTTACAAATCAACTTTTCCCCCATTGAAATTAACAAAAATATAATTAATCTGTTTCAACCCTCGGAAAACGCCCCAAATTGATTTTTAAATTTTATTTTATGGGTTTTAAAACAGAAAAGATATAGTTACAAGTAAAATGATAATTATAAAAAAAGAGAATGTAAAAGAAATACGTAAACTGGTTTTATTAACTGAATTACCTTAAAATGGGACATGTGCGTGTGGAAAGGCGGCGAACTGGCAGAAACGTTAGCAACACTGGGCGAAATGCTTAGCGGTATTTCGTCTGTCCTTATGTTCTCAGTTCAAATTTGCCTTTCATCCTTTCTGGGTCGGTAAATTAAGTACCAGTTGCGTACTGCGGTCGATCTAATCGACTGGCTCTCTCCCCCAAAATTTCGGGCCTTGTGCCTAGAGTAGAAAAGAATTCGTGCGGGGGAGGAGGAGGATTACTGTTTGGAAGGAGAATCTCTTACCATTAGGACTTCAGGAAGAACAATTTCTGGCGTTTTCTCTATCCGCTTAATCTAGGCTTTTTGAACACACTTTCTTCACTTTTTACATTTGCAGGTCGATTCATTAGAAACATCAAGAGAAGTCTGCTTTTTCTTGCCTTTCAAAATGTTAGGAAAATGAACCAGAGCAGTGTCATTAAATAAAGCAGCTGTAAGACATGCAACTACTTTTTCAGGATGATATTTTTCTACAGATTCAGGAACATACTGCCACTTTGTCAACACTGCCTTTGTGTCACTCGTAGAGATAGCATTCTCCGCTATACTGTCCTCCTCCGGAAAACCAATCTCTTCTCCCGCATCCGAATGCTGCTGCTCTTGAAGTTGCAGAAGTCGTCAGCTCCTTCCAGTATTCCTCGACGAGATCGTTAATGTCCCCATCATCAACCTCAAGGCCCATGGACTTGCCAAGAGACACTATCTTCTCGACTACAGGTGTCTTAGTCTCAAACCCATCGAAGTATCTTTCAGGTACGCAGTCAGGCCACAGTTTCCTCTATGCAGAATTCAGCGTTCTCCTCGTCACACCCTGTCAAGCCATATCGATGATTTTCACGCAGTTTACAATGTTGTAGTGTTCTTTCTAAAACTCACGAAGGGTTAAATTTAGATTTTCGGTCAGTTCAAAGCACCAACGAAACAGGTGTTTGGTGTACAATTTCTTAAAATTAGAAATCACCTGTTGGTCCATGGGCTGAAAAATAGGGGTGGTGTTGAGTGAAAGGTACATAACATTTATAAATTTAAATTCGTCCAGGGTATCATTTCCGAGGTTAGGGAGGTGAGCAGGAACATTGTCGAGGACGAGGAACCCCTTCAGAGGAAGACTGTTCTTCAGAAGGTACTTTTTCACTGCTGGTCCGAAAGCAAGGTTGACCCACTCGGAGAAGGCAAGGTTGACCCAGGCTTTAATGTTTGCCTTCCACATGACCTGCAGCTTCTCCTTCAGGATTTTGTGCGACTTGAACGCTCGTGGGTTTTCGGAATAGTAGACAAGGAACGGTTTAATCTTCAAGTCTCCACTCGCATTGGCACAAAAGACGAGAGTTAGCCTATCCTTCATATGCTTGTGGCCTGGCATTTTATTCTCCCTTACAGTTATGTAGGTTCTTCTAGGCATATTTATCCAAAAAAAAAAGGCCAGTTGAATACTTGCTGTGCTATGTACCCCTCGGTTGCGATGAGCTGTCGGAAT
>NC_068986.1:83684992-83686128 GCF_001194135.2 Octopus bimaculoides | reverse complement strand
AAATAAGTATGACCCCCAGGACTGGATCAGTCCCTTTCTCTCCACTTGTCACTTGATACTCTGCTGGGTCAAGGGTGGTATGGCAGAGAGGGTATCCATATTTACTGGCGACAGATGGGCATGTATACATGCCATACTTATTTGCGAATGTTCGTTCTGGTTTTTCTGTGCGCAAGATAAATTCCTTGCAATACTCAGACCATCTTCTGCTTTTGAGCAGTCTCGAAGAGGAGAGCGAAAAGAGAGAGAGAGAGAAGCGGAAGAAGATCCTTTTTTTTTCTATTCTCAATGATAGTAAGGATAGGTTGCTTCGTTTTTCTTTTCCTTTCTTTTATCATTTTTATCGTCTGACAAGCGATTTTGTTGTCTTCCTTTATCCCAGATTCGATGCTATCACACGAGTCTCTTTATCCACTTCTTGACCGCCTTCATTTTTCTCACTAATTTAATTGTTCTTTTCATAGTATTGTGCTGCTGGGTTTCTTTGGAATTTGCTTAGTTCATCTTTAGATTCCGTTTAGTATCACTTAGGAATAGGATATCATCAACAGCCCATAGTTATTTTCCCCTTCATTTCTCTAACATTTCTGAAACTAATTCGCGAAGTGTTTCCTGTATCTATATTTGTAAGCGGTGATGCTTGTCTCTTTGAATTAAACAACGTCGCCATTTCTCGCAAATCTTTACCATGTTTCGCCTAGAGATCCAGATGCAACCCTGAATGATACATGAATAACAGAAATACTGGTCGGAGGATTTCTTCGAGTAAAACAAGAATGAAACACGAAGAGAGATGTGGAGAGACTGAAAATTGTTATGAAGCAATAATTAAGTGGCAATGTTAGCATGAGTCACGAAAAAGTCATTTTGTTACATCATACTTTTCCTCTTCAAGTTTTCCATTAATCTCTCTCTTTCTCTCTCTCTCACTCTCACACACACTCTCTCTCTCACTCTCACGTACTCTCTCTCTCTCTCTCTCTCTCTCTCTCTCTCTCTCTCTTTCACACACATTCTCAAACATCTTTCATAATATATATGTATATGTATGTATGTATATATGTGTGTGTGCATATATGTATGTATACATGCACATATATGCACGCGCACGCACACATACACACACACACGCGCAT
>NC_068986.1:83679091-83684408 GCF_001194135.2 Octopus bimaculoides | reverse complement strand
TTTTTTTTTTTTTTTTGAGTAGTAGATTTGTATCTGAAGTTGGATTGTTCATGTTTCCATGTGTGATGCTTTTAAGGCTGTATATACTGGTAATTGTAATTTTCATGATTTAAGAAAATCATGGATTCTCCGGTCGTAGACGACAGATGAGGGTTCCGCAATTTCTGTTGAAGAACTTGCACAGATGATTTGTTTATAGTGATCGAATGTTTATGCTGTACACTCTCTCACTCCTGCCATCAAATTAACATTGCTGTACAGATGTACGGTGCGCTGTACGTCAGATGTCGAAGTGATTGTAGAGCAACGTGAAATGAAGTATTTTGTTCAGGAACACAATGCACTGCCAGTTTCGAGAACCAAAACCACGATCTCGCGATCGTGAATGGAACATCGTAACCACTAGACCACGCGTCCTATCTTTATATCATACATTATATATTGTTTTGTAATTCCTAATTGATATGCATCACTTATGTCTGCTAGGTCAACACGTAAGCATGCAATATAGAACCTTATAGGACTATTTTTGAGACTTGTTGATGGCTAATTGAAAATGACATATCTGATGGAATACGGGAAATGTGCGAAATGAAAATATTTTCTCCTTTGGTGGAACCAACCATAATGGTGGCTTCGATCACATAAGGTGTTAGAGTTTTGACTGTTACAAGTCTTGAATCTTGGAACATCCAAATTTCGTAACAACATCATGAGTGCTCCTACTTTCAGAGAGGAGACACAACTGTGGGCTGGAGAGATTAGAGAAACTCTTTTGGAAAGTTAGCAATATCGTTAATATTAGCTATAATGTGGACTGACTTGTACCATTAGGAGTAGGATGGTTGGTACCTGTTGAGTGATGGTGATACTGACATCCTGCATAATGTCATTTTGAAAGGCAAGTGTGGCACATTCAGAAAGCCACTAACAGTTTCTATAATTCAGAGATCGGCTAAGATAAGCCTTCAGTGGTGTTTCTTGAGATCTGTTGTTTGTTCCACATTTTCTTTGTATTTTGTAGATCTCTAATCTTTGTATCAGCTGCTTTCGGTTGAAGTAAAACTTTAACAAATAGGGATACTGAGACTTCCCATTAAGTGTAACTGTCGTGTTGTCAGAAATATAAAGTCTTTTTGTCTTCACATCTCCAATTATAAGTTTCTTTGGGTATGCACTCAATCCAACTGTAAGTGTGACTTTCGCTATGACTGACAGAATTTGCCTGAGAGTACCGCAGCGAGCATGGAATCCGTGGGCGCGGACCTGGGTGAGGCCGACTGCAGGTGCAGTAACCTCATGCACGGCCATTGCTGGCATTTTACATGGGCAATGGTCATTGATGGTCTTCCTCAGTTACGAGAGGACTGCCATCATCATCATCATCATTTTCATATACACATATACATATATTTTTATTCATGTATCTATGAATATATGTGTGTATGTAAGTATATATTTATACACACATGTATGTAAGTAAATCTATATGCGTGTGCGTGCGTTTGTGCATCTTAAGTGCTTGGTAACGGTCTGTGTTAGCAAAAAATATACAATTCGCAAGTTCGGACAGATATATATATGCCACGTGTAAAACAGGAATCCGACGTTTAGAGGCACTAGCTTCATTCTATAGACAATCTTTTTACTTCACCTTATCGAAAAATATTTTATTTTTCTTTCAGACAAAGTGACAGCCTCAAAACCTAAGATTTCCTTTTTCTGCCACGGCATATAAATTCATCCGATTTTAGGACTTTTATAGAATAATGTTTGCTGTTTATTATGCTGATTTTTGCATTTGTATATTTACATATGTGTATGCTTTTGTATTGTCCTCTTTCCGTTTTATATTCCGTTCATTTTTTAAAGCTCGTTGTATTGCCTTCCTCTCCCACCAACTAGTTTCCTGTAAATGGTTTACTCAACTTTCACACTGACAGTCTGTGTGCGTGTTTATGAGTTTATGTCTTAGTATGCGTCTCGGATTAGTGTGAATTGTCCCAGTTTAAAGACTTCGTCTCCACCTATTAACCTGTCTCCAAAATTTAATCATTGTAAGGAAAATAACTAATGTTTAATACCATAGGATGGACGCTTTTGAACATCTTTCACTCATAATCATTACATAATTGCAAATTTATATTTTGCCCAAGTCAACAAACCAGCCTCCACGTGGTTGTTCGATATGCTAGAAAAGCAACTACAACTCCATTGACACTTAAAAAAGAAAGCGTATATTTGATAAAGTAGTCCTAGGTACACTTAAGTCTGAGAATAAAACAGATGGTCATGGTTGGAACACCTTTGATCAAAAGCTTTTGATCATTTAGAACTCAGCCAACTAGATCCGACGGTTTAACCACTATATAATCGTTTGACGGTTAGAAATATCAGCCAAATGTCCTTTAGATTATAGATAACCGTCTTATACAAGGAATAATACATTACATATCACTCACCCAAATCCGCCCCTACAAGAAAAAATGAAAACAATGGAAAGATTACTGCTGGAGCACCTTTGATTAAAGGTGTTCTCAATTTAGACTGAACGACAGCTAACCGACAACCCAGGACTAAAGACTCTAATGAGGATACAGCGAAAGAATTTTTATATCATTCAGTATGGAGTTCCAGAGCTGCATTCAAAATTGGAATCGTCAGCTGGTAAAGCCTCGAAACTAAAACAGTAATTTAACATAAGTTGGTTTCAATTAGCTGCAGTGCTTGTCTTGGAACAATCATAAGTCGGAATATTCAAATTGGTGACGTAGTAGTCACAACTCAATTATAGCTAGTTGGCATATGTTCGCCTCCAAATAAAACCGCTTCTTGCAAGCATTCGATTTATTCAGTCTTATTAGTGGATTGTATTAATAAAAGAATGCTAGTTGCCGAAATATAGTTTGTCAGTTATTTATTCGATAACAAATGAACCGTTAATAATTTTTTCAAAGAAATATATAAAAGTGTATTACTGTTTTATTTGAAAAAATTCATTCACAAATTTAAAATTTGACCAAGCATAAGGATGGGAAAAACTGAAAATGACACTCTGTTCCAACAAGCTTGCGCTTTTAAAAGAACATTTCTGCAAATAACAATTCTATTCCTGAAAAAAACATATTAATGAAAATACCCAAGTCATTGCAAGCTAATGACAAAGAAACTGTGCAAGTCAATTTTTGGCTGTATATAAGAAATGGTAATCAATATCCAAACGGTGGCGTAGCTACAGTAAGTTCCGCTTGGTGCAGCAACTGGGCTTGCCCCTACATCCCCACCCCGGTAATGCAGGCTATACAGGCTTATATAAGACGCAGAAGTGCCGTCTCCAAATAAAACTGCTGCCTTCCGTCTACCAAATCCACTCACAAGCTTTGATCGGCCTGAGGTTATTAGTAGAAGACACTTGCCTTAAGTGCCACGCAGTAGTACTGAACCCGGAACCATGTGGTTAGGAAGCAAATTTCCTACCACACAGACACGCCTGTGCCCATTAGCTTAATTTTTTTAACCAGAAATTTCTTGTTTGACTTAACTTACGGTGTATTTTGGGTCATTGTCATCCACCAGCAGTAGCGTAGCTGTGGTCGGTGGGGGGGGGGGGCACTAACGCTTTGTAGGGGCGGCACTTTTGGGTCTGCTGTATATATATATATCTTTCCTTGCTACTAGCCTCTGGGATAGGGGCAGCAGACTCAAGGGCCACCCTGGGCGACACACACACTAGCTACACTTCCGTGCATTAAGATTCGTCCGAACAGATAATGGTTATCAAACTAGTGCAAAAGGACATCTCTTAAGATGCCTTTGTGCACATTTTAATTAGTGGTGTCGATTATACGAGGAAGCCATGTTAGACCATGACACTTTCTCATCATTTCTTTGTGCCTTGGAAACAGCTAAAATTCAGTCCCTCACTAACACGATATCTTCGAAAACTGTCATCAGATCCGAACTAGTTGAATTAATATTTGTCTGTCCACTTCACACGACTGTACTTGACAATACATGAGGGCTCGCGAAAATTCAAGGGGCGTTTTTCGGTTCCTCATAGAAATAAACGGACTTTTGTGGGCAACGTGCTTATTTAGTCTAAATTCTTTGAGCTGTCAATGATAGTCTGCAAATTTTGTGAATGTCCAGACTTTGCTTGATCTCAGCTGCGTACATTCACTAGCTTGAATGATTGTCTTCTCTTGCATTTATCACATCTGCAGAGGACATGGTCACAGCTCAGAACATACAGGTTATTTTGTTCGACGCGATTTCTGGTACAAGTGCAGGAATCATAAATTTTAAGTCAATCGAATTATGCAGTATTATATTACTGGTATACATTCGCTCGATCCGGGAGCTATGAATGTTGAAATCAACATTTCTGTTTACTATTATACCAGAATATAAAACAAGTTTCTTTTCCCAAATATTTGTTTCTATTAACCTGCTGATAAAGCTGTGGTATATATTTATATGCATGTTGTTAGCCAGTAATATAGTACACCGAAATATATAAGATATACATATTTATTTTAATGCCTATTTTGTCTTTTCAGTTCATTCAGCACTTTAAGTGAACTTTCCACTGTCTGTCTATCTGTTTATCTGTCTTGTCCGTCCGTCTATTTGGCTGTCTTTATATGGTTGTTGCGTGTGTGCGTGTGTGCGTGCGTCTGTGTGTGTCTGTTTGTGTGTCTGTATGTCCAATTTTATGTACAAATGAGACACGTGAGTGAAAGTCTGTAAGGTATTTCCTGATTTGAAACGTGCTATGATACTCAAGTCTATACATGTTTCTTTGAGCGTGCTTGTAAATGCTTTTTTTCTGTGAGTGAGTATGTGTGTCTTGTTAGCATTTCTCAATCAAGCGTTAAGACGAAATTAGGACTGATTTTACAGACAGAAGGCCCCTCTCTTGATGCTGCAATTCTCAGTTACCAGCTGATGACGTCACGCGAAACAGCTGCTTCTGTTGATTTTGTTTTGTTGTTGCTCCTGCTGTTGTTGTCGTTGCAGTTGCTGGTGCTGCTGCTGTTGTTGTTGTTGTGTCTGTTGCTGTTGTTGATGTTGCTGCTGTTGTTGCTGCTGCTGTTGCTGCTGTTGCTGCTCTCTTGCTGTTGCATTGTTGACATAAGTAAACCTTGAAAAAGGATGTACAATTGAAAATAATTTGCTCTTAGCATTAAAACTAAGTAAATATACATTTTGACACACACACACGCACATCCCACATGTGTGTGCATACACGTATGTTTGTATGTATATGTATATAGATTTGATACTCGGAGCAGATTGCTTTCAATTGTATTATATA
>NC_068986.1:83674337-83678771 GCF_001194135.2 Octopus bimaculoides | reverse complement strand
TGTGCATATATATATATATATATATATATATACATATATATATATATATGCATATATACATATATATATATATATATATATACACACACACACACAAAAACACACACATAATATATGTGTATATGTGCGTGTGTGTGTACTCTGTGCGTGTATGTGAGTATATGCACACACGCACACACACACACATGTACACACACGCACACACACACACACACACACACACATACACACACAATTTACGTTACTGCGTCATTCTTTCAAAGTATATTATGGGTACGTTTGAAATATACAATTACCTTCTCAATTTATCTTTATATCTAAGGAGTGGTCTCCCAACATTTAGCGCGCCATCATAAACTTGGTTGTAGACCCTTGGGTAGACGTTAGAAAATGTTATAAGATACTATAAAAGACCTTAAGTCCTCAAGGTTAAATACGCTAACAATGAATAGGGAAAAACGGAAATACGAATCCAACTTGTCACCAGTCTATTCTGTTCGCTCTGCCATGTGTGAGAACTGTGGCTTTTTGTTTGTAAACTTAGAGCGGGTTTGATGTCCCATTGTAGATTTGTAGACACAAGCACTAGATACTTGACTAAGCGGTTGGACCCCCATCAGTCAAAATGGCATACTGTGTGTATATGTATGTGTGTGTGCGCGTGCGTGCGTATATATATATATATATATATATATATATATACATGTATAGACACAAATATATATGCACGCACGTGCATACACACACGCATAAAGATGCTCACACAGACACAGCCATACAAATCACTGAAATTTTTCAACTGTAGCCTTGGTTTTCTAGCATTAGTTATAGTTCGTGCGCGCGAGCGTGTGAGTACGTTCTAAAGGGGTGAGCTAGTAAAACATTTCACGTTTCTGAATCAATGTCCTTGATAATCTATCTATCTATCTTTATACGTCTCTGTATATGTGTGCGCATGCGTGTGCATGTGCGTGTGGGTGTCTCTTTGCATGTCCATGCATTGTAATTTTTCTTCCACTACACTCAAAAGATGCGCGCTGGAACTTGCTCCTATTTTTACCAAACTCTGTAATCTCTCACTCTACGGAGATATACCCTGATATTTATACGTGCATTTCACTATGTTCCATTTCAAAGAAACACAATTCTGACCCAACCAACTGTCGCCATATTGCTTTCACCTCTGAGATTTCTGAGACAGCCAGTAACAACGACATTCTCTAATATCTTGGACAGCTCTCTCCTCAATGAACATCAGAGCTGGATTTACTAGAGACCTATTCACTTAAGTCACTCACCAGTGGGCTCTCGCTTAAAGGAAGTTTGGTGAAAGTAATGGTGTTAATGTAGATATCAGCAAAATTCAGTATACAAATCTATCAAATCTTCCTGCATATAGGTTCCACCAATCGCTCATCTCTCTTCTCTTGGTTCGGTTGCTTCCTATCTGATTGTGTTGAGCTAGCTGTCTCTGCGGCGGACTCAATCAACTCTGATTGTCCCCAGGGTTCGGTTTTGTCTACCACTTTTTCTTTCTATGCATCAATGACTTACTCGCTGTAACAACGCCCATTCTTATGCAAGTGACATAACCTTTCCGTTCTCCCTAGCTTTCTCCAACAATGCATCGTCCACGCACAGCCTAGACACTGCACGCCTAACCTGAACTGGGTCCATAAACGGGGATCTTGAGAACGTTATTCAGTGGGGCAATGCCAACCCTGTTTATTTTAACAGCAAGAAAACTCAATCACAACTCATTTTAAGAAAACATTACTGTATCACATCCCCATTAAACATGAGAGACATTCAGCTATAGTCATAACTGTCGTTGAATATGTTGGGCCTCACTGATACTAAGGATCTTTCCCAGTGAAAGCACATCCTTATCATTGCTAGAAATGCATACCAAAGGCTAGTTCTTCCCTTCAATTCTAGAAAATATTTCAGCACCCACAACACAGCTGACGCTCTACAAGGTGCAAGTGATGCCCACATTGAGGTACTGTCCCACATCTGGGACGGTGCTGTTTCAACGCACATTATCATTCAGGATCGCCACTTGACAAATAGAATTTCAGTCACTGACAGGCACGCTCCGACCTCCTTTAACATATATATGTGCTTTCTCTCTTTCCCGTTACCCTCTATCTCTGTCTCTGCCTGCCTGTCTGTCTCTCTCTCTCTCTCTCTCTCTCTCTCTCTCTCTCTTCTCCCGCTACTATGATAGTCCTTGTTCTTCAGAGTTTGTTGGCCTCATATCTCCATCACGCAGGCACTATCGACCCACTCGCCTTCTTATATCCCATCATTCTTGGTGCGTCCAAACTGCTCGGTCCCTTAGTAACCATTTATGCCACTATGTTTTTCACAGAACCTCGGCCCTATGAACTCTTCTCCCTACTCATGTCTTTCCTGCATGTATTAACCTGAAACAGTTTAAAAGGAACATTAATTGCATTAAATTCACTAACCTCGGAAGATTAGTGAACCCCTTTCTCATTCGTTCGACAAAATTCAGTGCTCTGGGTATTAGAATGAGGCGTTAAGAAATAATGGGTTTTCCGATAAGATTAGATATATAAAAACCTGGGAGTGCACAGCATAAAGATAGGAATAGAAAAATAATTTTATTGTTGAACTCAATATTTAACCTAATATTAATATAGCTCGGGAATTCCTTAGTTTAATAGATAACTATTTTCCGCCAGGGCATAAGTATAGGAAGATATTAAATAAGAATTGTGTTAAAGTTAGTCCTTCAACTTATATGAATTCCAATTGTCATATAAGCTGCAATGCTGAATGGAAAAGAGAGGCAAATAGTTAGCCATCGAAGATCATGCAGCTTTAGAATTCATCAGAACTGCCCGCTAGATGGTAACTGTCTGGCAAAGGCAGAGACGAACAGCAGAGATAAACCTAAAATCTATATTGGGGTATAATTCACTTGTCAGTCCTATCAAAATACACTTCAGCTATGTCGAAATTTATATCGTTCTTGCATGAACTCAGATGTATCTCACGAACTCAGATGTATCTCACGAACTCAGATGTATCCAGTCGATTGTAGATAGGGCACAGCCATATATAAGAACAGTAGCTTCAAATAGAAAATGCAATATAACATTTGTTAAAGCGAAAAATTAAGAATTTTGACTCAAAGCAGTAGCAACTTGAACAAAAGAACGGAACTGTTAACAGCTTGTATGCATAGATCAAAGTATCTCTTATGTAAATGCAGCTTCCTTGAACTTCGTCCTGGATTGGAAAAAAGTTTGATATACGTATATGTAACTAAGTACGTGGAGGCGCAATGGCCCAGTGGTTAGGGCAGCGGACTCGCGGTCATAGGATCGCGGTTTCGATTTCCAGACCGGGCGTTGTGAGTGTTTATTGAGCAAAAACACATAAAGCTCCACGAGGCTCCGGCAGGGGATGGTGGTAAACCCTGCTATACTCTTTCACCACTTTCTCTCACTCTTACTTCCTCTTTCTGTTGTGCCTGTAATTCAAAGGGTTAGCCTTGTCACACTGTGTCACGCTGAATATCCCCGAGAACTACGTTAAGGGTACACGTGTCTGTGGAGTGCTCAGCCACTTGCACGTTAGTTTCACGAGCAGGCTGTTCCGTTGATCGGATCAACTGGAACCCTCGACGTCGTAAGCGACGGAGTGCCAACAACAACATAACCAAGTACATATGTATGTCTGCGTGTGCATGAATGCGAGTGTGTGTGTGTGTGTGTGTGTGTGTGTGTGTGTGTGTGTGTGTGTGTATATATAAGCGTATCTATTCAATTTGCATATATATTTATATATATATATATATATGCAAATTGAATATATACGCTTATATAACTCTGTATGTATATGTACATAAAAGAGAGAGAGAGGGGGAGAGACAGTGCGTGTGTGCGTGTGTGTGCTTATGTGTGTACATATACATGTGTATAGGTCTATATGTATATTCACATGCAGCTGTAAAACGCACATTCGATGTTTTAAAAATATTATTTAAAAGTATTAATTTAAGATATTACACAACAACGCATTTTCATGAAGGAAGTCGTTAGAGTGACTCTTGGTCCAGATGTAAGCGGCTCCACGGTTTTTCTGGTAACATCCATGGGTGAACTGGAGGCTTAGATGGCTGCCTTTGATGTTCGTTACACGAATCACATCGTCGACTGGCTATCTCTATAGCAGCATCGATACCAGGCCAATAAACAGCAGTTCTTGCTAGTTATTTCATGCGTTCCATGCCAAAATGTCCAAGATGCAGAAGATTGAGGATCTTTGGCTGCAAGCTATGTGGAATCACAACTCTAGATCCATGTATAAGGCATCCATGACAGATACTAAGTGAGTTTGATAACTTACGGAACTTGTTGACTTCGTCATTGATCTCCATGTTCTTTGGTGGCCAGCCTT
>NC_068986.1:83668097-83670138 GCF_001194135.2 Octopus bimaculoides | reverse complement strand
TACACACATATATATATTCATATACACACATGTATATTTATATATAGTTCAGATTTATAGAAAAACAAAGACGAAGAGAGATATAGGAACAAGTGTATTAGTTTGACGCTCGGGAAAAATGGAAAAATTTTTTACGTTTCGAGTCTACGTTATTCGACAGAAAGGAATAAGAGGATATAAATAGAAAGAAAATGAAAAAAAACGTGTTGAGTTCAATGGCCCAACATGGTGAATGATTGGAAGAAAAGACGTTGAATGAAAGAGAGATAATAATAGAGAGAGGTTGAATGAAGGAGGGATAATTCATGGTGATCCCAACAGGATGAGGTGCGCAAACGTGTGTGTGAGTGTGTAAGTGCATATGTGTGAATGGGGGCGTATGAGTTTGACGTGTGTGTGTGTGTGTTGTGCGTAGCAGTTGATGTGTGCCTTTACACGTGGTGTGTGCACACATGTATGTGTGTGTGTGAGTGTGTGTGTGTGTCACTGTGACCAAATAGTGTCTATGCGTATTGTGTATGAATGTGGGCGAAAGTTATCTTCGTCTATGTGTGTTGCATGTGTTTATGCGTGTTGCGTGCGTGTGTATGTGTGCATGTGTATATATTATCTGTGTTCAAGTATTATGTGCTTGTGTGGGTTAGGGAGTATATATTGTCTGTGTTCATGTATTGTGTGCTTGTGTGGGTGTGGGAGTGTGCATGATGGTGTGTGCTGTGTGCACTGAGTTAAACAGTGTGTGTGGCTGCTCATATAATGATATGTGTGGTGACGCTATTGAAGATTGTGTGCTTCTGTGGATGATGGTGTGTTGTATGGGTGCTGAGAAGTGTGTGGAATGGGAGCGTGTTGTTAGTGTGGATGTAATGGTGTGTGACGTAAATGACGGGTTGAACAGTGCGTATGGGTGTGCGTATGGGTGTGCGTATTGTGGCGCGTGTAGGTAAGGGTACCGAGGTGGGCGGTATGCAGGTGTGTATGTGAAGGGTGTGGGGCGTGAGTGGGAATTCGTGTGGGATTGGTGTCAAATGAAGAGAAGAGGCGAGGTTGGTGTCAAATGAAGAGAGGAGACGAGGTTGGTGTCAAATGAAGAGAGGAAGTGAGTTGAGCCCATGTAGCGCAAAGGAACGAAGAGAGAAGTTAATTCCGGTTCACTGCGAAGGTGGGAGTGCGGGTAGTCCCTGTGCAGAGACAGTCTGAATACATACAGATGTTGTAGCGAATGCCTATTAGAACGGAAATGGCGCGAGACCGGGGTATCATTGCTGAGTGTGATGTCCCGGAGATGCTCCGAGAACCGGTCAGCCAAGCGGCGTCCCGTTTGACCAATGTACAGGGAAGGACACAGAGAGCAGGAGATGCGTAAGTGACATTACTAGAAGTGACGTGATAGGGACGGTGATGGGTGCCTGTGAGGATGGTAGTATTGGGCAGGTGTGACAGGGTGGGCAGGAGCTGGAGAAGGAACCAGGCTGGGAAGCGAGGGTACGGAAGAAATTGTGAACCAGAACATGCATCACCTCGTTTGAAGGAGGGATGGGTTAGGTTAGGGAAGATGTGAGAGGTGGAGTGGTCGCTGGAAGGCTCGGAGACTGGTGCGTTGGAGGGGTAGAATGGCGAGGTGGTAGGTGAGAGGAAACGAAACACGGATAAGGGTTGGATGGGTACTAGGAGAAAGAGCAGAGGTACGGTCTACAGATCGTGCCCGGGAAAGAGCAGTATGAATAATGGCGAGGGGATATCCACGTAGGATGATGTGGTGAGCCATGAGTTGAGACTGAATCTCAAAGTCACGGTCGTCACTGCAGAGCCTGCGTAGACGGAGAAATTGGGAGTAGGGGTTGGAGATCTTGGTGTATGTAGGGGTGGGAGGAGGAAAAGTTAAGGTAGGAGTGTGAGTGAGTGTGTTTTTAGTGGATGGAAGTAGTGAGAGCGGAATGGCGGATGCTGACAGAAATGTCGGGAAATTCGATGGAAGAGTTAGAGACAGTGCAGGAGAATTCGAGGAGAGGATGGAAGGATTAGATAAAGGAGAGGAATG
>NC_068986.1:83666550-83667274 GCF_001194135.2 Octopus bimaculoides | reverse complement strand
TAAAACAATATTTGTTTCAATGCACGATTTCACATCAGGAATCTTGCAAAACAAGATGTATAAACGTATATATATATAAAACAAATAATAAATGAGTATATGCATATATACGTACAAGTATGTGCATACTTACACCTACCTGTATACATAGGTGCATATCTGGGTACAGGACGTTGCAAACAAAACGTAGACCAAAAAATAATAATAACCAGAGTACAGAAAACACACAGGCCACATAGAGAACATTTTCCTTCATCAGCTGCCACCATTCTAACACAGGCGTTTCGAAGAGTTAGGGCAGATAGCTTAAAAGCCGTGCTAAGCCGCCTTGTCGAGCAGCTTTTAAGCTAGCTCCTTTGAAGGGCTCTTCATTGGGCCTTGGACATTGGGCCTTGAGTACATATTAAATTCTAAACTTGACCAATATTTTTCAAGCAATGAACAATTTTCATCAGGACAATGATATAGTTTGTCGACTTGGAACTTATCGCAAAGCTGCATGATAAACAACATTTTTGTCTTCCCATTCGAGGGTCAGTACAACTTTTTCTTATGCCTACTATTACTCTCATCCTCAACATGAGGAATAGTAGAAGTGTCACTGAATAGTGTGTGTCACTGAAAGTGTGACACATTGACACACAGAAATTCATTTTGGCATTTATTAAAGATGTGTGTGTGTGTGTGTGTGTGTGTGTGTGTGTGTGTGTGTGTGTGTGTGTGT
>NC_068986.1:83664783-83665591 GCF_001194135.2 Octopus bimaculoides | reverse complement strand
TATATATATATATATATATATATTTACACACATACATATATATACATATATGCATATATATGTATGCGTATACATGTATACATATGTGAGCACGCGCGCGTGTGTGTGTGTGAGCGCACATACACATTACACTGGGTCGAGTAGCCACATACATATATGCATCCAATTCTTTGAAGTTTGAAACCGTCGTATACGTCTGCACACGCTATATATGAAAAGCAAGGCAATACACATATGTTCAATGAGGCGTAAAGAGACTCATTCATCGGGCATTTAGGTATAGTTTCATTAACAGTTACATGAAAATCCTACACATGCAGATTAAATTATGAATACGTATAAAATTGTATAATCAAACTGATATATATATACAATATAGGCTAGATTACTCACACATACATGCACAATGATTCACACTTATTTAACAATATATTTAATTTCATACTCAGGAAACATAATCCAAAACGTCTGGTAGTGACTTACGTTGGCAAAACCTGAATTTGTTGGTTTGAAATACATACATACATACATACATACATACATACATAGGAGTGTAGTGTAGTTCGCTTGAAGCATTGTGTATTGTTTGTAAAGAATAAAAAGTTTAGAATGGTACAACAATGCACTATAGAACAAAAAATGTACTATATACCTGTTGTAATTTGGTCATCTATAGTCCGATGATATTTCGGAATTACAATTTCTTCTTCAGATCTTAGTTTTTTTTTTGTTTTTTTATTTTAGAGAAGTCCTGAGGTCGCAGTTCAATGACTGAAATACGTAAAATATATATACATATCCATTACAC
>NC_068986.1:83663217-83663991 GCF_001194135.2 Octopus bimaculoides | reverse complement strand
ATGTGTATGTGTGTACGTGTATGTGTGTGTATGTGTGTGTTTGTGTATGTGAGAGGTGTGTGTGCGTGTGTGTATGTGTATGTGTGTGTTTATGTGTGTGTGCGTGCGTATGTGTGTGAGAGCGTAAGGATGTGTGCCAGGTATGTGTTATTTTGTGTGTGCACTCCTGTGTGTGTGTGTGTGCATGTGTATGCGGCTGTGTATGTACGTGTATGTAGGCATGCGCGTATATATGGGTGTGTGTGTTATTTCTTTACTACCCACAAGGGGCTACACACAGAGGGGACAAACAAAGACAGACAAACGGATTAAGTCGATTATATCGACCCCAGTGCGTAACTGGTACTTATTTAATCGACCCCGAAAGGATGAAAGGCAAAGTCGACCTCGGCGGAATTTCAACTCAGAACGTAGCGGCAGACGAAATACCGCTAAGCATTTCGCCCGACGTGCTAACGTTTCTGCGTGCTAACGTTTCTGCGTGCTAACGTTTCTGCGTGCTAACGTTTCTCTGTGTGTGTCTGTGTGTGTATAGGGCTGTGTAAGGTGTGTGTCTCTACCACTGTGCGTGTGTGTGTGTGTGTGTGTATATATATGTGCGTTCGTCTATATGAGTGTGTGAGGGCGCGCATGTATGTTTGTCATGTGTGTGGGCGGTATATATGTAAGGTGTGTGGGAGGTGTGTGTGTTAGGTGTATGGGAGGTATGTGAGGTATGTGTGAATAGGGGTATGTATGGGTTGTCAGGTGTGTGGGAGGTATGTGTGAATGGGG
>NC_068986.1:83661528-83662855 GCF_001194135.2 Octopus bimaculoides | reverse complement strand
AAAAAAGAATAATAAATAAAGAAAAGTGTTGCATTGTCGTAAAGGGGAGAGTCATAAGGAAGAGGGGGGCTGTGTTGAGTCCGAAGGGGAAAGATGATCTAAGGTTAAAAATATAGCGCTGTTCCAAGTGGAGTCGCGAGGGAGTGGACCCATGGTGCAGGGTGAGGCCAAAAACGGAGATTTTAGAGGGGGAGTGGTTGGCCAAGTGGAAGTGACGGGCGAGTCCGAACCTAGCCGAACGTCCCTTAGGTGTTCGGTGAAACGGTCGGCCAGCCGGCGGCCCGTCTGCCCCACGTAAAGTTGGTTGCATAGGTTGCATTTGATGCAGTAAATTAGGTTGGAGGAGGTGCAGGTGATAACATAGGCATGGGCTGTTGCCAATTTTATCGGCCCTGAAGGATGAAAGACAAACTCACATCTTGCTGACGACCAGTTCTTTCTGGTGGCACAAACGGCAAAGTGTAAGAATAAATACTGCTTTCCTTTTGCTCAACGTTCAAATCCTGTTGAGTTGATTCTGTCTTTTACTTTCGCGAGAGAAAGAATTGAATCGACCTCCATACCTAATGGCTGCTCATACGTAGCAATTGGACACACACACACACACACACTATAGATAGATAGATAGATAGATAGATAGATAGATAGATAGATAGATAGATAGATAGATTAGTGACTTCTTACTTTAGCACAAAGTCCACAGGGCCCAGTGTATTCATTTATACAGTATAATACTGGTACTTTTCTATTTAATCAATTTCAGAGAAACGAAAGTCCAAAGTTCAATTTGGGCAGGATTTGAACACACAATACGTGGGAATGTTACTTAATACCGCAGGCTAATTAACTTTGTCACTCGACCACTCTTATCGTATAAAAAATACAAGTCAATGAGAGAGACCCTCAATATGATCGTTCGATCTGTTAAAATTAGCAGCCGAATCTCTCTTAAATTACACCCCATTGCTTTGGGGAAATGAAAGAATATTCTGCATAATGTAGTCTTACATACACTTAAACAAACAGGATGGTCATGATGGTAATGTGTTTGATTTTACCAATAGCTTATACAATTAGGGTTCACCTGAGTCTAAGCAACAATAGCAAGGGGCTAATATGATGTCAAATAAATTAAAGAAATATTAAAAGCTTAAAAGCTTGCTCTGGAACCACCTGGCTTCGAGTTCAGTCTCACTACGTGACACCTTAGGTAAATGTCTTGTATTATAGCCCCGGGCGACCAACGCCTTATGAGTGAATTTGACAGAAATTGTGTGGAAGACCATCGTGTGTATATATATATATATATATATATATATATATATAT
>NC_068986.1:83653374-83661248 GCF_001194135.2 Octopus bimaculoides | reverse complement strand
TTGTTTCTTATTTGTTTCAGTCATTGGACTACGGTCATGCAGGAGCACCAACTTGAAAAGTTTAGTTGAACAAATCAACACCAACACTTATTTTTTAGTGAAATCTTTTTCTTTGTGAAAAGCTTCCTGAAATATAAAACCCACAACTTTGTTTATATTTCGTCATCTCTATTTCAAAGATATTTAATTAAATCTGTCTACCCGGTTTACACGTTTTTATTGTTGTTTACTGTCAAACTATGTTGAATCTTACTGAGTGTCTGTTTATGTGTTGCTTTCAATTAATGCAGTGTTTTACCGTGTTTGACATCTTATATGTACTAAGTTCGAAAGATAACCAAAAATGCATGTAAAGAAAAAGTTGTTTATATATTTTAGCTAATATATCTTACCATAATGGGTGTTATTTCAGTCTGTTTGTTCTCTCTTCACGATCAAACGGGTGGATCAATGGTCACGATGTATTTCGGGATTACGAAGGAGATAATCAGGAAGGTTTTTAGCGAAAAAAATGTGAAAAAGTATGATTATTTCGTGGATATTGAGTTGTTTTGTATTAATAAATCACCTTTGATTTTTTTTTTTAATTCCGGCGACAAGGATTAACTCTGGATTCCCCACCCCGTATTGTTCGTGAATTTAAAGAGTTTAGATTTGTGATACTACCCCTCTATTTCCCATTGTAGATGGGCAGATTTGTTATCTTACTATAGTGGGCGTCATGTCCGTCTGTCCGTCTCTTTTTCACGGCCAGATGGCTGGACCAATGGTTACGATATTTTTTGGGATTACAGGAAAGTTTTTAGCACTAAAAAAATCAGAAAGTATGGTTATTACGTGGATATGGATTTTTGAATTGATAAACGACCTTCGCATTTTTATTAAAAATTCACCGACCACGATTAACTCTGGATTTTCATTGGATAGCTTGTGGGCCCATCGTATATATGAAGAGGGTCGTGAGGACGGTTAATAGCGAAAATAAAATGGAAAAAGTGTCTGTCAGTATATTGTGTGTGTGATTATTTAGCGGTTATTGAAGTGTGTCGGTGTCTAGCAGGATTCGAAACAGCTAACCGAAGCGGCTGTTGTTTACATCTCAGTTTTGTCAATCAAAATAATCCATGGTACCAGAACATAAAGACATTATTCGTATAAAGTAGTAAAGTGGCGAGCTGGCAGAAACGTTAGCACGGCAGAAACGTTAGCACGCCAGTCGAACTGCTTAGCGATATAACGGCTCTGTGAATTATTGTGAAAACTGCTGTGTTACTCTGTGAACTACTGTAAGTTGTCTATGAATAATTGTGATTTTTGTGGAATTGTTGTTGTTACGTTTCACGCAAGCCGCTGGTTTTTTTGTGTGTTTTTTTGCCCCAGCTGTGGCGAGTGGTAGTGTCTCCAGTATGGAGAGCTACGCCAGGGCCACTGCGGCGAAGAAGCCAGTGCCGCTGGAAACCAAGTTGATCAAGTTGGATATGGGGGAGGTGAGCAGAAGCAGAAATTTGATAGAAGTAGAGGGAGACTCATTCAAATTGTCCCCCCAAAAGAGACTAAAGAAGACAAAATTCTGAGGACAGTTGTGTATCGTACACAGGCTGTCGAAACCTGTAAAATTGAAATAGTGACGGAAGAAGAAATCGAGGAGTGCCTGGGTGAAATTGTGAATGAAGCCACGTACATCAGCAGAGGAAGAAAGTTCGGTACGGTAGAGGTGAGTTTCGCCACTATAGAAGAGGCAACCAAGCATGCGACCAACATTTTAAGAAATACAAAAATAGCATTACTACCAAGTTATAGAGGAAGAAGAAGTGTGAGAATACGTATTCCCAGAGTTCCACTAGAAATTAAACTGGAGTGGTTGGTTGCAACAGTGCTGGCTGCAACCAAGGAGAATCCGGAATTGGGACCAGTGGTGGAATCAAAAGTGCACAACTGGTGGAGATTTGGACTCGAAATGTGGCTTTTTGCAACGCAATACGTCCAGTTGTTGCTGGCCCACCGTGTGGAGAGATACTGAGCTTCATGGGCCGAAATCTTGTCGAAGCACGGCACTCAGCTGATAATTGCAGCCGGACGAGAAATGGAGCTCTGGGACACACCAGTGTACCGCGGAGAACCGTTTGGAAACCTGTGTAGTAGGTGCAGTAGGGTTTATTTGAAAGAGATCTGATATCTATTTCCAGCAAGTCGAGTGACTATATAGTGTCCTCACATAGTCTTTTACTTTAGTGGTTTTCCAGGCTATTTGTTTGTACCTTCCTGAATGTAAAAATATATTTACATTTTTTTTATTTGGACTTTCTGCTCTATTTTTCTTTCTTTCTTTGAATACGTGTTCATAAGGTTTCGAATGAGTGGAGTAGTTATAAAATTCAATTGACTTCACGGTGGTGTTTATTCCAGCTTTTGCCCGTGAGTTCAAAATCCTACTGAGGTCAACATTCCGTGTACAGATACAGTTAAAACTCAAGTCTAGCACTGGGTTCTATTCTTCTTCCTTTTAACTCAATTATGCTCTTCATACCGCCTACCGGGTTCGATAAAATACGTATAGTATCAAGTATTGGCCTTATGTCCTGTGCAATATTTATTTCTCCCGAGAGTAGTAGATAGTCACACTACTAAATGCCTTTCAATTTTTACCCTCCTCTTTCTTTGTTCTGAGTTCAAATTGTACTTAGGTAGACTCATCTATTCGAGGTCTGTAAAAAAAAAGACCCTAAGAAAGTTGCTCGCTTACGCCAATTTTAGAAATCACTTCTGATTTCTCCGGTGGACACATGGACCTCATCTCAATAGAACCGAAGAAATTATGTTCTTCAGAGAAATTAGCAACGAAAGTGAAATGCCGATGCTACAGGCTGGAATCGAAATCAAGTTCCGATCTCAGCTTAGCGAGAGCTTACCTTTGTCGTATGTGAGGTGTTTTTTGGTTATTGTCTGGGTATGAATGATAAACAACACGCACGAACAATTAACAGAAATTTTATTTACTGAGCATAGTACTTACTGTGTTTGATCCTTGAATGAAGAATAGAAACAACTACTTACACACACTGGGAGAGACAAACTCTGTAGTTTATGACAAAATAGCTGCTACGAATAGGTCTGTGGATCTTTTTTAAAACGGGGGGGGCCACATTTTTCATTAACGAAACACTTTGAAACTTGGAACACTGGTAGAATGTGTCATATAAAACATCTTTTTCTCTTAGTCTTCTTAAAAAAAAAAGAAATCCCTAAGTTATTCCACGTTAAAGTTGTCGTATTTCTGTAATTTCAACCAATCACTGACGTCCATTCAGCCGATATACATTAAGTGCCGACTACATAAACAAACGATTCTGAAACAATTCTATCGGTGATAGGGTTAGGGTTAGGGTAAAACAGCAAATTTAAAAAGAAAAAAGCAAATAAAACGAAGAAAAAAAAAGAAAATGAAAAAAACAAATTTAAAATGAAAAAAGCAAATAAAACGAAGCTATGGCTTAATCAGCCAAAGGAGTAAATGTAAACAACTGAATATTTGTCAGTGATTGGTTGAAATTATCGAAATAAGACAATTTTTTACATGAAATAAATTCGAATACAAAAATATTTTTCTGTTCTATAACACAAAATAGATAAGTATACGAAGTTTGAAAGTCTTTCGGTACCAAAAACACTACGTAAAACATTAATGAAAAATGTGGCCCCGTTTTGAACAAGATCCAGGTCTGTGACTAACTACGCTGTCACAACTGGAGAAATATCGTGCTAAATCCATGACGATAAATTTGTACCTTCTGTCTGCTCGGCTGGAGAATGGAACATGAGTATGGAGTTGTTAAAACAACAGTTCAGTATTCTGTATCTGAAAACGGCTGGTAAATGAGAATGGAGTTGTCACCGCAGCAACCTCAAAATTCTGAAATTTGCGCCAAAACTTCGCCTATTTATAAGCCTTGTTAGAAAATTCTTGAAGGTTGAATCACGTGATGGCTCGATACTGATAAGTTCGTTAATCAGCCGATCACGTGAACTGACTATGACTAAGCCGTGATGCTTATTCGGCTATACAGCGACTCGGTTTCGAATCTGCTACACTTTTATTCTACGGTATTAATTGCACTCAGAAAATATGTCTGTAGAGGGAAGTTGAGTGTTAACTCTTGAGTACAAGGCCACAAAGATTTTGAAGGAGAGAACATTCAGTTAAACTGGCCTTAATAACTGAGTGGTAATTATTTTATGAACCCTGGAGGGATGAAAAGGAGAATCGATTTTGCAGATTCACCGCCCAATCAGAATGTAAAAATAAGAATACAAATAATTCACTTCCAACTATTCTATAATGTTATTCAAGTTCATCTTACAATCAGGAGATTCCTCTTTCAGCTGTACTGCTGCGTATCTTGGACAAGCTTCTTTGTGTGTGTGTGTGTTTTAATTATTATTATTTTCGATCTAGCAAAACCTTTTGAATAAAACCGGGTTGAAGGAAACTGTCCGGAAACCCGTCGGATGGATTTTATCGGGAATTCAAGGGGACAGTCTTGACGTACATCACCACGCGGACTATTCCTGAGATTTACGTTAAAGATATAGAAGTCTGTGGAATACTTAATCTCTTTCGCGTAAATCCAATGAGTAGCCCGTTCTATTGATTGAACTGCCGATTGCTCATCGTCGAAATTGACTGAGATCCATTTACACCATGTATCCACTCACTGTTACACCAAGCTCACTATCTATTTACTCTTCCTACACCGACAAACATAAAAATTGCAATCCAAATTAGAATTTACTGTAAACGGTATAATTAAATCCTTTGCTCTTAGATACCGCTTTACCTTCTCCTTGAACCTGTCTCTTCCACCACCTCCAGTTACACAGTAAGACACCTCTACTTATCGGTGAACTAAGGAGACAGACCCCTTCAACGAGAAATATCTAGGTGAATTTTAGGTTATAGAAAGGTCAGTGAGACAGTTTCAGTAAGACGGCGCCTTTTAGTTTTATTTATTACATCTCTCCTTTGAGAATCATAACAAAAGAGTTATTTTATAATAGTAGTACTTAATTCTGTTCCTTTATGAAGTCTGTCTGGATTGAAAATTTTTCATTACACAGTAAAATCACTCAAAAATAGTTTCAGTCAACAGAGGACTCGACACGCTATATATAGCAACTGAATCTTTCTCAAATCACATTCTACTGTCTTAAATACTAGTAATACATATTAGAGAAAGTGATTCCAGACATGACCATCTCATCATTTTTGGAGACAAAATGGATCTTTTCTGTTTGGTTGCGCCTGTGGAAATTTTAAAGTTTAGTGAAAATTTTAAAATTTGGTGTATTGATGTAATTTTCCTCACTGAGTCTCTTTTTCCAGAATATATATATTTTTTTTTAAGTTACAGGGATTTAAAGTTTGATTATTTTTACTCAGTTAGAAAACATGATTTGGAAGCTGTCCTTGTGTGCAGGACAGCACATGTTGTCAACTGTAAACAAATGAAATATTGGCGGAATTCTGCTTTACGCACGCCATATAACTCCTCATAACTTTGTTTTATTTGGGGGAATTTTCGGAAAATTTTTGCGAATTTGTATTCTGCACACGGAAATTTATACGATTGTGAGGGGGAAAAAATCGTACGTGATTTAAGGCCTATTTAGCTGTTATTTTTAGCACACCACACACCCCATGTGTTTTAAGCATTTAATAAGCGACAAAAAGAACACGTGGTAAGTAGCTTGGTAACAGCTTGGTAACAGCTTGGCTTGTTACTATGGCACCTATATCTCTGTGGCTTTCAACTGGCTAAAATTACTCAGAATTTACAAACTTTAAAAGCTATTAACTTTTTATTTATTGATTTATGGCGAAAATGAATTTCATGTCAATGGCTATTTTACAAAACTACACCAGTACATCAAATATGAAATTTATTGGAACAAAAATTTAAGAAATTGAAAAGTGACAACCAAACAGAAGAGATCCGTGTTTTCTTCTTCTTCTTCTTCTTCTTCTTTTTCTACTTCTTCTTCTTCTTCTTCTTCTTCTTCTTCTTCTTCTTCTTCTTACTTAAATTTGGAAAATGCACAAAATTTCTCATCATTACTTCGATATGTACGACGAAGACAATGATAAAAATAAACTAAAGCATGACTGGAGTTGTTTCCTGTGCCTAGTCATTGACTAATATTAAATTTCCACAGGCGCAGCTAAACAGAAAAGATCTGAAAACACTTTAGACCGTGACCTAGAGTGGTATATAAAACAATGAAATATTAAGGGAAGACTTAAGACTTAAGACTTGGGAAAAAAAATGCATGTACTTGACTAAATTATTACGCTGTTTGGTTTGTAAACAGAGAACGCAGATACTAAAACTAGCAAGATGAATTTGTTGATATGTATGTTAATTTTCACGCTAAATCAATGCTTAAAAATAGGACTCCCAGTGACTATTGCAACAATGTAAATAATACAAGCAGAAAGATATATTTTTTTCAACGCGTAAATACTGACAGAACAGTATACATGGGATAATATCCCTTACAGAGCAGAAAAATATGTCAGCAACCAGCCATGACTGGTTGCTGACATATTTTTCTGCTCTCTAAGGGATATTATCCCATGTATTGATTGCTGACAGATTTTTCTGCTCTGTAAGGGATATTATCCCATGTATACTGTTCTATCAGTATTTACGCGTTGAAAAAAATATACCTTTCTACTTGTACTACAATACATTTCAGCGCTTCAAAAACAAACGGAAGTTTGTTTACATATGACGTATTGTAAATAACGTCACCAAATACTTCAAGCGTAGTGTAGAGGTTGAACAATTCTTCTTTACATTTCCAAGTTCGTAAATGATCGAAGTTGGTTTCAGCTATTCAAATTCAGTTGTAACAAAAACGATGACATGACTGAACCCGTTAGAACATGTAGATTACAAATAAACTACCATGTTTTTTCAATCAAATATCAATAGTCTTGCTAAGACACATCATACATACCCTTCCTATTAATGCCAGCTAATTCAATAAATTTAATTTTTATGTATTTAATATTACTTACATTATTAGCACGCCGGTTAAAATGCTGAGCAACATATCGTCAGTTTTTACATTCTGAGTTCAAATTCCGCCGAGGTCGACTTTGCCTTTCATCCTTTCGGAGTCGATAAAATAAGTACCTCTACTCCGAAGCCTTGTGCCAGAATTTGAAACCAATATTACCTACATTGTTTATGTAATATTTTCCCTCTCAGTGATATTGTAATTATTGTTTATAATTATCAGTATTAGTTTCATTATTTTAGATATCAAGGATTCCATGAAGGGAGCGATAAAAAAAAAATTCTAAGAGCCCTATTTTAAATTAATCCTTCTTACAATAGGCACAAGACCTGAAATTTTGGGTAAGAGAGTTAGTCGATTACATCGACTCCAGTATTCAACTGGCACTTATTTTATCGACTCCGAAAGAATGAAAGGCAAAGTCGACTTCTAAGGGGTTTGAACTCAGAGTGTAAAGACGGACGAAAATACCTCTAAGCATTTTGCCCGGCGTAGAGAGAAAAATGCTAAGAGGCATTTTCGTCTGTCTTTACCTTTGTTTTAAAAGAATCCAATGACTATTAAAAAGCCAACTAGAATTATTTAATGCGGATTGTGTCTTTGAATAATTTATGGTCTAAACAATTCTGTTTTCTTACGACAACCAATGAACAAATCTGGTACCTTTATTTAGTGATTCTTTCATCACCAAGTACGGTGAAGGCTTTACTTCACCGATGAAATCAGTGTTAAAACCCAATCATGCTTGAACGTGTCTGGTGTACTTGCTGAAAACATAAATATATATATATATA
>NC_068986.1:83650212-83653131 GCF_001194135.2 Octopus bimaculoides | reverse complement strand
ATGTATGTATGTATGTATGTATGTATGTATATATATATATAGCCACTGATTAATTACATGTGTGTCCTGGAGGGATATCTCTTTAGTTCACAATTATTTCTAGCTTGCTAGAATATGTTAATACTAAAATTTTATTCAACATAATTGACTTAGTTAAGTGAGATAGCAATATTTTCTTGCTATGCTTTCTTCCTATTCCAGTATTAAAAAATAAGAAGAAATAATAGACATTGCAGTGAATTGGTTGAGTTGTTAGAGCATCTGACTGTATGTCTTATGGCATTCGTTCCAATTAAATGTTTTATGAGATCAGGTTAAGCTTGCTTTTTCATTCGTTCAAGGTCGATAAATAATGTACAATCGCAGTGCTAAGATCAAGTCTTCTCTATCTGTCTTCCTCGCAGGGAAAAATAGGGTGATGCAAAGAACAGGACGAGTCAGATGATTGCTTTACGAGAGCCTTTATTCTGCCAGGAACCCGTACAAATCATCATCAATCATCATCATCATCATCATTATCATTACTACTACTACTACTATTGCTACTACTGCTGCTGCTGCTATTATTAAGCTGACGGGCTGGTAGAATCGTTAGCACGCCGATCAAAATGCTTAGCAATATTTCGTCCGTCTTTATGTTCTGAGTTCAAATTCCGCCGAAGTCGACTTTAGCTTTCATCCTTTTGAGGACGATAAATTAAGTACCAGTCAAGTACTGGGTCGATGTAACCGACTATACTCCCTCCCACAAAACTGTTGCTCTTGTGGCAAAATTTGAGACTATTATTATTATTATTATTATTATTGTTCAGTAGTTTTATTTTTATAACGTGCTTTCACTTCACTACCGAGCGCAGCTCTGTGCGCCTTGGGTATGTGCTGTGGTTTGCTGTGGTGCTCTTATGTTTACTGTATTGAAAGTGTTTTGCGTAGAGTGTGTGCAGTACCCAGTAGTGCAATTTTCTGTATGTTGTATATATTTGTAAGATTATTATTATTATTATTATTATTATTATTATTATTATTATTATTATTATTATTGTTGTTGTTGTTGTTGTTGTTGTTATTATTAAGGCGACGAGCTGGCAGAATCGTTAGCACGCCGAACAAAATACTTAGCAATATTTCATTCGTCTCTACGTTCAGAGTTCAAATTCCGCCGAGGTTGACTCTGCCTTTCATCTTTTCGGAGTCGATGTAAACGACTAGTCCACTGCCCCAAAGTTTCAAGCCTTATGCCTTTAGCAGAAAGGATAATTTTCATTATTAAGGCGGCGAGCTGGCAGAATCGTTAGCGCGCAGGGTAAAATGCTTAGCGGTATTTCGCCTGTCGCTATGTTCTGAGTTCAAATTCCGCCGAGGTCGACTTTGCCTTTCATCCTTTCGGAGTCGATAAATTAAGTACCAGTTGCATACTGGAGTAGATCTAGTCGACTAGTCCTCTCCCCGGAAATTTCAGGCCTTGTGCCTATCGTAGAAAGGATTATTATTATTATTATTATTATTACTATTAAATTTTCCGAAGAAAGCTACATTTGTCCGGCACAATTTGAACTTTTATCATAAAGTTATGAAATTGAATATAATAAACGATTTAATCTACTGTTTCTCTGGCAATCAATGAGAAACGCCGACGTTCTTGCAAATCCTCCAATCTACCGCGCTAGATTGGTGTTTTGTTTTATCGACCGCGAATGGATATGGAAGTGCGATAAACGTGTTAAATGATTGATTTCAGTGCAACTGCATTTCGCAAATAAAACTTAACCTAATTCACTCATTATTTTGGGGGTTTTATATCCATTGCCCTCTTTTGGTCACCCCGTTATCGTCCAACTTTTCTTCAACGCACCCCATTGGATCTTTCCACCACCTACTTTGGGAACCAGTGTTCAAGATCGTTATATAAGCTTCATTCCAAACTAAACCTAGTTACTATTTTACTAAACTCTCATGAACTTGAGCCATTTTATGAAACTACCATCCATAATCAGGAGAGCATTTATTATTTTCACCAGTGTTGTTAATTACGCGCGCGCGCACACACACGCACTCTCTCTCTCTCTCTCTCTCTCTTTCTCTTTCACACACACACACATGCAGAAGCACACACGCCGCCATGTACTTACTCTTATATTTACATATACGTATTCATACATGCAGACATATACGAACATACACATACACGTTATAATTCATTGCTACTTGATAAGCCGACTTAATCAGGAATGTTATAATATGGTTGTCAAAGCCTGTCTAGGTCAACCTGTTCTTTCGCCCCACCATGAGAAAAAAGTCATGCAGACAGTTTTCAAGTCGGTAAAGAATCAATCAACCGAGTAAAGAACACTTAGTTCGTATCTCAACACAATATGACTAAGGGTCACGAACGCCAATTAGCTACTCATTCATTCTGTCGCTTGTCAAACACACATACATCATGCGTATACGGGCGCGCACGCGCAAGCATGTGTACGTGTGAGGAGAGAGAGAAAAAGAAAGAGCGGAGAGAGAAAATACTTATACACTTGGTGAATGTAGCCTTGACTAGCAGTTGATACCATTAGACACTGTCCAACGCTGAATGAGAGCTTCGACCTCGAACCGTATAATATAGTACAATAAATATAACCTAATGTAATAATCCTATCTACTAAAAGCACAAGGCCTGAAATCTGGCAGGAAGAGAGAAAGTCGATCACTGGTACTTAATTTATCGACGTCGAAAGGATGAAAGGCAAAGTCGACCCCGTTCGATTTTGAACTGAGAACGTAAAGACGGACGAAATACCGCTAAACATTTCGCCCGGCGTGCTAACGATTCTGCCAGCTCACCGCCTTATAACCTAATGTAATAATACAATATGATATACCTATCCATCTGTGTGTGTGTGTGTGTGTGTGTGTGTGTGTGTGTGT
>NC_068986.1:83648510-83649757 GCF_001194135.2 Octopus bimaculoides | reverse complement strand
TGTGGTATAGAACAGATAAAAAATTTTGTATTCGAAGTTATTTCACGTTAAAAAATTGTCTTATTTCGATAATTTCAACTAATTACTGACGTCTATTCAGTTGAATACAGTAACTGCTGTGACGGTGTATATGGTATTAATCCCCGTTAGTTCTGACATTTCCGATTAACTAGACTGTTCGTCAACTAAGGGGGAAAAGCCATCAAAATACTTGAATAGTGCCTGCACTTGTTATTGGAGCTACCAGAATTATTAATGCACCTCCACCAAGTGCTTCATTTCCTAGAAATAGCAGCCAAATCTTCTTCAAATCAAACTCTAGTTTAGGATTAGGGTTTGGGTTTTAGGGTTAGAGTTATGAGTGAGGTTATGGGAAAAATATACACACACAGATACGTACAGCGTAATTTATTATATAAACAATATATACGTATAAATTATGATTAAACCCGATGAAATATGTCACAGGGAATAACATTTTTATGACCGGCCAGTACTGACTGTATTCAGCTGAATAGACGTCAGTGATTGGTTGAAATTACAGAAATACGACAACTTTAACATGAAATAACTTGCGATGTACATTTTTTTGTTAAGAAGTTGTTTTGTATGACACATTCCACCAGTGTCCCAAGTTTGAAAGTGTTTCGTTAAGAAAACAAGTGTTGCCCGTCAATTCACAAAGATCCAAACTGCTTCTAATTTTGGTAAATGTTAATAATGATCTCTCACATAGGCATAAAGCCAGAAACTCTTTTGTGGGAGTGCTGTCGATTAAATTAATTCCAGAACTTGATTAGTACTGTAAGGCAGGATTCATGCCAGATGGACTGTAGACAGAATCTGTGGGCATGGCAAACTTTTACCATCGCTTCATCCCTTCTGTAGCTAGAGTGATGAGACCCCTATACAAGGCACCGTTAAAAGATGATTCAAAAGGACAGGGGGAGTGGGGGTGCAATAAACTCAGCCTTCGAATCCACAAAACAGGCCCTGGCTAAGCAACCATGCTGTCCCATCCTCATATGTCAGCTTGGACTGCACTCACAGTTGATGCATCTGACACAGCCATTGGGGGCGTTTTGGAACAATGCATCAACAGTCAGTGGCGACCACTCGCCTTCTTCAGTCGACAGCTACCTAACAGAAATACAGTGCTTTTGACAGGGAACTACTGGCTGTCCATCTAGGTGTCCGCCACTTTCGCTATTTCCTTGAAGGCCGTACGTTTAGTGTTCACAGACCAC
>NC_068986.1:83644003-83648500 GCF_001194135.2 Octopus bimaculoides | reverse complement strand
TCGCTATTTCCTTGAAGGCCGTACGTTTAGTGTTCACAGACCACAAACCACTCACCTTTGCTATGAGCAAGCTCTCAGAGCCTTTATCTGCACGCCAGCAACGGCAGCTATCAGCCATTTCTGAGTACACCACGGACATCCAACACATTGCCGGCAAGGGCAACCCAATCGCCTACGCACTCTGTCGTGCTCCTACCTGCTGTCACACCTACCTAGCCCCAATAACGGAAGGCCTGAATTACTAGGCTATGGCTGCAGCCTAACAGACAGATGATGAGATCAGGGCCTATCGCACTGCCACCGCATCACTTTCCTTGCAGGATGTGCACTTTGGCTCCAACAGCACAACCCTATTGTGTGATGTATCCACTGGGATCCCACACCGATCGTCCTATCAGCCTGGCGCAAGAAAGTTTTCGACGTCATTCACGGACTGTCCCACCCAAGTACTAAAGCCAAACGGCACCAGCTGTCAAGAAAATTTATCTAGCAGGGTATAGCTAAGCAAATTGGAGAGTGGACCAGGACATAACGACATCAACATCGACTTTGTCGGTACCCTACCACTTTCACAGGGTTGCTCGTATCTGCTGACCTTGGTAGACCGCTACACCCATTGGCCTGAGGATATTCCTCTCCGCAGCATGGAAACACAAGAAGTCATCCGAGCCTTCATCACGAACTCGGTCGCCCGTTTCGGTATCCCAGACAGCATCTCATCCGATCGGGGTCCACAATTCACCTCAAAGCTGTGGAATGACATATGTGACCTTTCTGGAATCACAATGAACCGCACAACAGCCTACCATCCATAGGCCAACGGATTAGTGGAGAGATTTCACTGCAGCCTGAAGGAATTCCTGACAACCAGACTTAACGGGCCCAATTGGATTGTTCAACTACCATGGGTGATGCTGGGAATCCGCACCGCCCCAAAAGAAAATTTCAACACTTCCGCTGCGGAAATGGTGTATGGTGCCCTTCTTACAGTGCCAGATGTCTTCCTTCCGAATACGAAGTCAGACCCGGATGTCAAAAGATACCTCGCTCAACTGAGAGACAGCGTGGGCCAGTTGCGCCCTATTCCCATATCAACACACGGTGCACCCAGTTCATCCATACCGAACGACCTCTGCACGGCTAACTTTGTGTTCGTTCGAGGTGACACACGACGAAAACCCCTCCAGTCATCCTACGATGGTCCATATGAAGTCATACATCCGGGAGACAAATCATTTCAACTCCTAATTGGTGGACAAAAAGACACAGTCTCCATCGATAGGTTGAAACCGGCCCATCTCGATATTGACAGCCCCGTTTAGGTAGCTCAACCACCAAACAGGAGCCGTTCCAGGAAGACCACACCAACCTATGACAAGGAACAGTCACCAAAGTGCCGAGTAAACACACGCACGGGCAGAACAATTAAAACGCCTTCCCGGTTCCAATGGCAGTCAACAGTTCTAGCGGGAAGTTATGTGGGGTAGAATTCATGACAGATGAACTGTTGACAGGAACTTCGCTGTGGGCTAGCTTGGGAGCTGGTCTGCAGCGAAGTGGACTTCTGGTTGAGAAGTAGAAGCAAAATAATATAAGCAGTAAACGTTAAATGAATATGAATTATTTAAACAGAAGTAACTGGCGGCTATTGCTCTGATGTACTTACAGGAATAAACCTTTGATAAACACATTCTCATCTCCACGAGTTTGTGTACAGCTTAACAAAGCCATAGTACCTTATTTTATCGATCCTGAAAGTATGAAATACAAAGCTGATCTCATTGTCTATAATAAGCATAATGATTGTTGTGGACAGGATTTAGGACGTCAAATGTTAACTACTCCTCAAGTGTTACTACTATTCAGGCGAGTCAACAAGAGAACCTCTACGTGGTCGCTAGAAATGGCAGCCAAATCCATATCAAAGTACACCCTACCGTCTTAGAAAAGAAAAACAAAGATACATTGAATTATGCAGTTCTATATAGATAGACTGCGTTTCAAAAAAAAAAAGAGAGAGAAAAATAAGAAAAATAGCAAACGGACAATCATAGCTGTAATACTTTTTAATTATAGATCTGCTAGGTCAGAATTGAACTGGGACTAAATAATAATATGAGCAGGATGTAGGAGTGTTGTATACGATTACTTGAGTGAATGACACGAAATAATTTACTCCACGTCCTCTATTAGAAGTACTTCTCTATTTTGATGGCAATTGATTGGTTGCTTATCCAGCTATTCAGGTCAACAATGTTACATTGTCCTTTGTATACGTAACATTGGTTTCTCTGATATCATCGCTGTGGTTTTGTGATCAAATATTCTAAAAGTTTTAAGCAGATGAAATTATTTCCCTTATCTTCCATCAAAGAAACGCTAACTCGTTTTCTACTCATTAAATGGTTTAATTTCATTGGTTATACATTTTTTTTGTGTCACTACACTATGTATGCTATCCCCCACTTAACTGCATGCATTTCGTGCAAAAGACAAAGAAATTTTTTCCGTTGTCAAAGATTCTAAAAAAAGTATTTGTAACGTTCACAGTCAACACACTCCCTTCAGAGTGGGGAAATTAAATAACACATATCTGTCTGAAACTTATATCGGAGCCTCAACGTTGTCGCACGTGCAAGAAAAGTAGCCTAATCTTCATAAAACCACACTTTACTATCTTAAATAGAAAGAACAAATAATAATAATTTAATCCTAAATATATTATATTTGAAAATAGAGGAAATGGACATAGTTGGAAGGACGTTAGTCATAGATCAGATCGATCAGGGCAAATCCAGAGCGATGCAACAACGTATATCATTCAGTTGATCGAATCACTGAATGTTAATCGTCTTGTCCGATGTGGAAGTCATCTTTAAGAGAGTGCGAATGGTGAAGTGGACAGGGGACAAAATAACAGATGAAACACACTCAAGTTACTTAGTCTTCGAGAAACAGCAGCTTAATCTCTCTTAAATCGTGTCCTACAGTCTAAAATGGAGAAGTACATTGGATGTACCACATCTGAAAATGACGTGGTATTTTTCGTGGCTGGAACTCTTTCAGTGGAGTAGGATTAACCTGGAGCTAAGCAGCAAGAACAACATTTATTATACAGAATTGCTTAAGGCGGCGAGCTGACAGAATCGTTAGCTCACCGGGCAAAATGCTTAGCGGCATTTCGTCCGTCTTTACGTTTGAGTTCAAATTCTACCGTGGTCGACTTTGCTTTTCATCCTTTCGGGGTCGATAAAGTAAGTAGCAAACTTGATGGCCTTGTACCAAAATTCGAAACCATTATACAGAATTATTTTATTTTATTTTTTTGAGAGTGTGCAAGTAGCCAAGTAAGCATCCAATAAAGAAGCACTTAAAAGCAATTAGAGCATCGAATAGAATGACTTTCATAACGGTTCTCTACGCCCTGAATTCAACGTTGCTGTCTCTAACAGTTCTCTACGCCCAAAGTCAACGTTGCCGTCCATCGTTGAAGTGCTGGTAAACAAAGTACAAGTTGAATACAGGGGTTGTGTCTTCTAATACAAATATCACTAAAATAGTGCAATTGGTTAATTTTATAACATTTGTCATCTTGATAAAAGTGTATTTTTTTAAAAGAAAACAGTTATGTTTTAAATGTGATAGCGGCACAGAAAGAAGTTAGCTCTATCTAACTGATTGAAAGATTCAGTTTCAATTTTTCATCAGTTAATATCATTTCCTTTCTCTTATCCCATAAATGTCTCCGGATATCAAGAACTCCGACCGGTCTAATTCTTCTTTCTGGTAGCTTTCATTGTTTTGTTTCTTCGTAAGAAATCTTTCTTTCTTTGAGATAATTTAGAAAAACAAGAGTGGGAACAAGGGAATAAAAGAAAAACATAACATGTTCTGTGAATGGTGGTATGACCTTCCACATCATTCTGCTTTTTCATTGGATGCTTACCTGGCTATTTGCACGCTCTCAAAATAATAAAATAAAATAATTCTGTTTAATGGTTTCGAATTTTGGTACAAGGCCATCAAGTTTGCTACTTACTTTTTGTTTCTGTTTGTGTTTGTCCACCACCACCGTTTGACAACCGATGTTGGATTGTTTACGTCCACAAAATTTAGTGGTTCTCCAAGAGATACCAATAGAATAAGTACCAAGTTTTAAAAAAAAGTCCTTTGGCTGATTGGTTCGACTACACTCAATGTGCCGCAGTCCAATGTCGGAAACAAGATAATTTTTAAAATTTAATATATGTATACACATCTCTCTCTCACTCTGTCTCTCTGTCTCTCTCTCTCACTCTGTTTCTCTGTCTCCCTCTTTCTCACTCTGTCTCTCTCTCACTCTGTCTCTCACTCTCTCTCCCTATGTTTCTCTCTATACACACACACGCACACACACACGCACGCACACACAAACACACTCACACATTCATCCACACTCACAGATACATACACACACGCGTACGCACGCGCGAACACACACACACACACACACACACA
>NC_068986.1:83637442-83643737 GCF_001194135.2 Octopus bimaculoides | reverse complement strand
TCTCTCTCTCTCTCTCTCTCTCTCTCTCTCTCTCTCTCTCTGTGAATGTGAGTGCTGTTTTCCATTTCCTCTTTGCATTTGCATTCTCTCTCCTTCTCCGCGCGCGCGCGCGCGTGTGTATTTAATTTTCCATGTGAAATGCGCCAATAATTTTTTTATTTGATCGCCAGTGTGCCAGGAAGTCATAAGGACTGAAAAATCATTGGCTAAGGAGCCTCTCGGTCTAAAATGACTTTCTAAGTTTAAATTTTCTTTTCATTCGTTATAGTTTTGTTTGTATTAAGTAACGATTTGGCTCACTTAACCAAATTTATAAAATTAACATTAACAAATTAAGCCAAATTATTAACGTAGATCATTTTTTACTGCTTTTTCTTGGATTTTGTTGTTATATAATCATAATTAAATATGAATTATTATTAAATTTTACATATAGTTGCTTTTTTTTCTTTTGATACTTAAAGACGGGTATTTTGCAGGGGAAGTGATATAAGCAAACCGATGATGGTTTGTTTATTTCACTCACCTGCACTATACTTGTTGTTAGGAAAATGCACGCATATCACCCATCTCATTTACATACCCTATAAAATATATGTTAATTTGGACCATTTCAAAAATGGAACAGTATTTATATTAAACGTGAGCTCCCTTGCAGTAAAAAATAATCCAAGACGCTTGACTATACCACATGCTTTCGATTTGATCGCCTTCACATAAAGGGGATCAACTTCTTAAATTGGCGAAAGGTATTTCACAGTACGTACGGACGCTGATACATTGGTCTCCATAAAAACCTAATTGTCGTTCATCGTCATAATCTTTGCTATAGTGTTTTACAAATCATTGATTTTGATGTACAGTTAATAACTCTAAACGTATGTATTTATATATGTTCTTCAGTGTCGCTTCTAGGGTCCTGCTTCTGATCTATTTATGCTTTACCTTACTGTCAATAAATATATACTATAGGGTCCAGTACATTGATTTGCTCGGGGCATACAATGCTGCTATGACGGCCTTGTTGTTCTTTGTACTAGTTTAACACTACTACTTAAACCCGTTGGTGTCTTTAGTTATTAAAATTTTGGTAAGCTATACTCAAACAAACTAGTGGAGACGAGGATACATTTATCAAAGGTTTATTACTTTGCGTACATCGGGGCTTAAGTCATCAGTTATTTCTGTTTAGTTCATTCAAATTCGTTTCACACTCACTGTTGACATTCTTTTTGTTTTTCTTCTACCGGAAGTGCTTTTTGGTTTTCTGCTGACCAACTTCCTAGCTAACCCGCAGCGAAGTTTCTGTCTACAGTTCGTCTGTCACGAATCCTGTCCTACAGTTGTTAAGTTAATTAACCCTCTTTCTAATTAATAACAGTCAAGCATATATTAATATTATTGTACTACGTTTATCCCTCTCTTGTGAGATAGATAATTAATGTTTCATAAAATGATAATAGGATACGAAGTAATGCCCACCTGAAAAGGTTCAAAATCAACATGTCGCTTGTCCTGCGGTAGATTAGTCAAGAACCAGCTTAGAAAACTAGTAACTACAATACTGTTATGCGATACGCTTCTCCTTCATGAGAAGCTACCAGAGTATTCTGGAAATACTGAAGTGGCACAACAGCCCCAGTAGCTGCTACATTACCTTAACGCTGATGTCATTTTAGTGTACAGATAGTGAACCTATGACGTGTCACAGATTTTTGGGTGACTTTGGTATGGATGGACTTTGAAAATAAAAATCTTCTAGCAATACTATGTTGTAAAAGCCTTATCTACAAATATAAATCTATATATGTGACACTCAATATATCAGAATTATTAAATAAATTTAAAATTTGACACGCTAGGCTTAAAAAAGAAGTTGACCAATATCGCTCCTGTGAAACATCCTCTCAGGAGTTGTCATAATGACCTAGAAACTATCACATCAAAGTAGGACAACATATTCAGGAGCCGTCATATTATCTTAACATTCTAGTGATTTACATTTAACAGAAGATGCACCTACTGACTTCCCACCACCAACAACACCGCATTATATTTGTGTTGTAAAGAAGTTAATTCACTGTTTCGCGTTTATATATCTTTGTAATGTATATTTATTTGTCTATATGCAGTCTGTATACTTTGTTTATCTTACTATCTAGATGTTAATTTTACTTTGTCTCTCTTAAGGTCGGTTTCTTTCGTAGGTTACAACGATTCATATTTCTCACACGTAGTGTTTTCTTCATATTCCATCAGAAGGACGAGTGGCGGCCGTACTTTGTAGATAAAGAAATGGAAAAAGATAGAAAAAAAATTATTGCAGCGCGACCATAAAACAAGTGTTCGGTAGTGCTTTTAATTAATGCACAACACAAGCAATTTTGATTAAAAGGGACTAGTGGACTACATCATCTCTAGTACCTGAGTGTTACTTTATTTTATCGACCCTAAAATGATGAACGCAAAGTTTACCACGGTGAGATATGTTCTCAGAAAGGAAAGAACAAGAAGAAATGAAGCAAGGTGTTTTGTCCAACTATCTAACGATTCCACCAATATGACTTCCCTTAGTGATAAATCGGTCGAAGAATACTAAAGTGCCTGTAGATATCAAAGCCGTCGATTTCAAGCCTTTCCTGGATTTTTCATGCGAACAATGTTCAATGTCCGTTCAGAGAGGACTTTCTCGTGATTCTGATGCTTGATATTTTCGGCAAGATAATTCTTCCATTTATCCCAGAAAAAAGGAGGATCATTTGGCAAGCAGTACAATAAAATTGTACAAAATAGCTCTCGTAGATGAGGACCAAACATAAACGATGACGCTTCTTCAATAACTGTCTTTTTCTCCATCATCATTCAGTAGGCCAAATTTCATGCATGCTTCTTGAAATGTTTGGTATTCAATACCATCAAACGTCCTCAAATCCTTGAATGAAGTAGCACCAGCTTTGAGATGTAGAAGCATTCGAAGACAATGTAATTCGGATTAGTGTCTACTGAGGGATTTTGTTGGAATACGTCCCAAAGAAGAACCCATAAACTCATGTCCTCTATGTATATGACCCCCTTTTTCTTCTTTGTCATTTCTTTTTTGTCCAAGTAAAATATTTTAGAACAGCAGGATACAAAAAATGTCTGATACTGGGGTCTTTCATGTTTAGTTGGAAATATTCTGTCAATTTTGCAACGAGCTTTCCTCTAGCAACAGCATTTCCTTCATCTCCTTGCTTATATATAACAGTTTGTTCTCCTGGCAAATGGCAAGGTAATTTCTCGACTGGTGACTTTCTTTCATGAAGTGGAAATTTGTAAATTCACCAAAGCGCTTCACTGACAGATATATAGCGTATATTTACAAAGGTCTCAATCTCATCTTGTACATGGATATCATTTCCATCATTGCCTTTGATTTTGAATGTGATCATATCTGAACCTTTAGTGATGTATTTGTACAGATACTTCATAGTGGTATCTTAGAGAAAGTACTGGTATCTTAGAGAAAACAAAGGGTTGTAAGAACCACCCATCGATTGTCAACTATAAATTCCTGATCTCTAATCTTTATCTTATGGAAGTAACCACCATTCTGCAAGTTTCTCCTTCTATAAGAAGGAAAGGAATTTTCAGCCACAACTGTTGTCTGTTGAAATGACTTGGGATAACCTTTTGAGCAATGGCGATTTGCTACCATACTTTCCATGCATAAAGAAAGCATATTAGCCTTACCACATGGACCATGAATATTGCAAGATATGATAATTTTACGCAGTTTTGAATTCATCTCTTTATGAGAGGTCCCACAACACACTACTTGATCAATCCCGTCTTGGATTTTTGTCGTCTGTACTCCTGCTGTAAATATTCGGTTTCGACTCTCAGCATCCTGTTTGTTGGCACTGGTATTTCTGTTTGTATCTCACTGATGTTTGGAAAGCTTCCCATAGATACTAATTATCAAAAGGCAGCTGAACAGTTACAGACGGTGAAAACTGACTCAGTGTCTTATTTTGAAGTAGAATATCCTCTTCTAGCGTTCAATATCAGATTCGCGTTTGGCCCTACGGCTTTTTAATGTTTTCACTGTCCATTTTTTCCTGTCTTGGTTTGTGTTTGCCACCTCGGAATCCTCTGTTTAGTGGGTCGATCCACTACTCAGGTAGAGACTATTCTAGAGTGCGTTCTGCCTTATCTTCGAAACGCCTAGTTAGAATAGAGGCAGCTGATGAAGGAATAATTCCAAGTGGCTATCTGTTTTCCTATGTATTCGTTCCGTTGTCTGTAGTTCATTTTTCTAACGTCTTGTACCCTGATATGCATCTATATACACATGTAGATGTAAGTATGTACATATATGTGTGTATACATGCATATATATATTCTTTATATATATATATATATATATATATATATATATATACACATGTATATGTATGTACATATGTTTGTATGTCTTTATATATACATATATATGTATTTTTATACATACATACATACATACATACATACATACATACATATATACACGTGTGATCTGCGTATGTGGGAGGCCCTGCATGTTTGCAAGTCTCAGTTTTCTGTCAGTCTCTCTCTACCTATTTGTTATGACTCATTGTCTGTCAGTAATTTCACATATCAATCAGTGTTCTGTCTGTAACCTTAATTGTCTGTCCTTCCTCTGTCTTGCCTGTTTTCCTCACTGACTGCTTGTCAGAACATTTATCTAACCTCTCCGTGACTTTGTTTTAGGAGCACAAATACATAACATAAAATTACCTAAACAGCAAATGTTGTTCACTACCACCCTATATGTTCTCCCAGTAATACTTGCATGAAAAAAAGCAGCCGAATCGTCAAGGAGTCTTCGTTCACGAGTTATAGGTGTCCGAAACTATGGTACAGATTCTTTTCGCTAGATTACAAGGTATATTAATTTGGAACGCTTTATATCTTAGGTCTGCTCAGTCAGAACTACACTGGCTACATACCACCACCGCCGCCGCCGCCGCCGCCACCACCAGCACTACAACAGCAGCGGCGGTATCTTTAACAGAAATGTGAAAACTATCTTCAACCGCAGTCTGTGCATGTCAGTTGATCTTGAAAAACAGAAAATTCGCTATGCTATAAATCCTGATATGTCAGAAATCCTGAGAAAACTTACTACAACCCATTAGATATCGACATCGGGTTATTTGTGGTATATGTTATTATACGTAACTGTAGGAAACATGTAAAACATAGGAAGACATAAGCATAGAACAAGACTGTCCTGGGATAAATGTAGAGACCCCAACCTTGTTATTGGACACATACATATGCATCAACACAAGGAATATTGGTGGAACATTACTATCAAACATCTAAGTGCAAACATAACAGGCCGGATATCGTTGTTTCGGACGGGCAGACAAGAAAAAGTATCTATCATCATTCAGATCAGCTGTCTTGCTTATATGAATATCTCTTCGGTAATCAAAGTGAAAGAGGATAATTTTGGACAACTGCTTCGAAACCTTCAGCTTTTATAACCAGATAATATATTCACATGTATACTACTAATATTTGGGGCACTTGGTTTTGTTTGTAAATGCCTAGGAAACGATTTGGATTATCTGGGATTTAGAAAAAAAAAAACAGAAAGAAATCAACCAGCTAAGACGCACATTATAAATACAGTTTATAAGTGGAATAGTAAGAATATGCAAGATTCTCTCAAGTTCAAAATGTGAATTTGTTTTTGATGTCTACATTCCAACGATGGAGCTTTGTATCTTTGTTAGGAAGACTTCAACTAATTAAAAATTGAAGAGAACATACGCACACTTCACCTAGACTTTGTTTTTGAACCAAAATCTTTTCCAGTGCTATGGAGTAGGCCGTGGAGACCTCTTTCATCGACTGCACGACGCGATTAAAAATTACTGGAATGGAGATTACAAAAACTTAAACAAATATTAATTCACCTACCGTGATATTTGTCATTATTGGAAAAAATACAACAATGAGTCAGCATTAATAAGTTTGCTTGTCTATATGTTCGAAGCGATAGGATAAAAAAAATAAAGAGCCATTTTACAGGAAGATCTGAAACCAATGCAGTCTAGATTAGAGAAAGATGTTCGATTTTATTCCCCACACATGTTTACTAAAGTGCTGCACTTAGTAAAAGTACTTGTTATAGCTAATGCCGCTGAAAAGCTCACAAAGACCTGGTCAACAATCTTCATATTTGTTACTGAAAGCGAAAAGATTGTTTCCAGAGCATTATAATTATATAAGTATATGTATA
>NC_068986.1:83635375-83635949 GCF_001194135.2 Octopus bimaculoides | reverse complement strand
ATATATATATATATATATATATATATATATATATATATATATACGTACACATATTTATGTATATGTATGCACATAAATACACACACACACACACATATATATATACATATAGGTATAGATGCACATATATGTATGTACATACACATACATGTATACACAAACACGAATAAACAAACATACATACATACATACATACATGTAAATCACACATGTATTTGTATAAAAGCAGGATCTATTTTAAAACGGGGGCGCCAGTTTTCATTTATGTTTTATGTAGTGTTTTTGGTACGGAAAGACTTTCAAACTTCGTATACTTATCTATTTTGTGTTATAGAACAGAAAAATATTTTTGTATTCGAATTTATTTCATGTAAAAAATTGTCTTATTTCGATAATTTCTACTAATCACTGACGTCTATTCAGTTAAAAACAGTTAGCGCTGTAACGGTGTATATCGTATTAATACCCTAACACTAACCCTAACTAGACTGTTAACCGTAACCGCAACCCTAACCCTAACCCTAAAACTAACCCTAACTCGAGAATCCGAACTCTAAAATTGTTACACACATAG
>NC_068986.1:83626535-83634780 GCF_001194135.2 Octopus bimaculoides | reverse complement strand
ACGAAGAGGCTTGGTGGAATGTTAACTTTATGAATCATTAAACTAGAAACAAGCAATATATAACAATAACTAGCCATTAATATCAAAATAACAATGAATAACCAAGAAATTAGTGTTTTATCCTAAAACGACTTAAATATTTTTTTCCATTACTTCCGCTCTCTACACACTGACCCCGCAACCGCTCCTATCTTTCCTGAAACTCCACTCCTCTGTTTCAAAAGGCTAGAGATTGACATAACCTAGTTTTTTGATAGACTCAACCCGGTCTATTTCCTTCCTTTCAGAAATCAATGCCTAACTTGACCCTTAATAATTTAGCCCCTTGCCTCACACTAAATTTATAAATAGATAATTGCATAAATAATATTAGTTTCAAATTTTGGCATAATGATATTAGTTCCAAATTTCGGAGGAAGACATAAGTCGTTTACATCAACTTCAGTGCTCAAGAGGTCCTTATTTTATCGACCCCGAAAAGATGAAAGGCAAAGTCAACTCTGGCGTCGTTTAAGCTCAGAACGTAAAGTCGAAAAAATGCCGCTAAGCATTTTGTCCGACGCGGTACCGATTCTACCAGTTTGCCGCCTTAATTACATAATATTATGAAGCAGAAATACGTATTTAGCAATGTCACCACTGTTGTGTGACGATTTTGTCTGTTGCTTATATATTTATGTGTTTTTAACACAACAACTCTATAAAGGATGCCTTCTCGGGATGAATACCGTAGTTTAGCCATCTTTCAGCAATATAACTGCTTTAAGTATGATATAATGATTGCTATTTGAAACTAATACTGCTTCCATCGCTAATAATGCATTTTATATATAGACGCTGGCGTGGTTGTGTGGTAAATAGCTTGCTTACCAACTACATGGTTCCGGGTTCAGTAGCACTGCGTGGCACCTTGGTCATGTGTCTTCTACTATAGCCTTGGGGTGACCAAAGCCTTGTGAGTGGATTTGGTAGACGGAAACTGAAAGAAGCTCGTCGTATATGTGTGTGTATGTGCGTGCGCGTGTGTCTATGTTTGTCCCTCTGTCATTGCTTGACAACTGCCATGTTTCAGAGTTGGTTGAAGTCGTTTCAAATCAAATTCTTGACTGTCTGAAAATAATGCAAATCTGGATTCATCTGAGAAAATCGCTCTATCTCAGAATGAACTGGATTTTTCTGACATCTCCTTAGCCCATTTCTTTATTTTCAAGATATTAATTGGTTGAAGGAGAGGTTTTCTTCTAGCTGCTCCTCCATAATACCCAAGCTTATGCAGATATGTAAGACGTTCTTGGACTAACTTTTAGCTGCTTTGCAATGTCAGAAGCTTTCGAACGGGGTTCATTTTCCACAATTCTCTTCAAACAGCGAAGTTTCTTTTCCGAGGGCCCAGGTCGGCTGGAACGAGAATCTGTTGATTCTTTTCCTTGGCTTTTGAATTGCACTATAATTCTATTAACAGTAGCAAGAGGAATTTGAAGATTTTCGGCAATTTTTCGCTGGTTAAGACCAGCCTCATATTGCCCAACAATACGAACTCTTTGAAAATTTGTCAGTTCTGCTGAATTTTTTGTGCGTGGCATGGTTACTCTTCGCAAATGTTTAATATAATGGCACCTGGAATGAAAAAGAATAATTACATTTTAAATTCTACACCGCTGAAAACATATTAAGACGTTTAGATAAGAAATTTTGAAAATTAAAGTTGTCTATTTACTTCCTGCATGTCTGTGTATGTATGCATATGTACTGCGTGGCTGAATGTCATGTCCAGTTGTGTATACATTGTTCTTATCATTGTACGTATTATGTGTGACACATGTGCAGTATATACAGTTGGATTTTGACGGTACACCTACGTTTACTTTATATCTAGACCTCGCTCACCTTCACACTTCTTATTGATTTCACTCCAACGCATTTTCCTTACAACTCTTGATCTTACTGATCTCTGCAATCTATTCCGACCGTTTCCTTCCCTTTCTTCCCCTTTACTCCTTAGCGCGTGAATTTGTGTCCCGGTGTGTGCATGTGTGTGCATGTGTGTGCATGTGTGTGTATGTGTGTGTTCTTTTGTCCCTATGCTATGCGATCATATTAAAATATGCCAACCTCACATGACTTCGCTTCCATTGTATACAACCCTAATCTTCCGTCCTCCTACTACCCCTCCCTCACTCTTTACTTCCTCTTCTATCTTCACACCACACACTACATAAAATCTTTTACTGATTTTCCCTCTGTTCTCCCACATCACTTCAATGTACCTTCTTTATTGCTTTTTGCAATCTCAAGTTTGCGATCTCTGTCTGTCTGTCTGTCTCCCTCTCCCCCTCCCCCCCTCTTGAAAGGCGAATGTCTGAAACGTTAGATTCTTCCATTCCTCACGATAGATCAATTTACCGAATTCATATGGATTCATTTTTGTTGACAAAGACAACTACAAGTTTCTTTGAATTCTAGATTTTAGCACACCTCTGATTAAAATTATTCCCCTTCTAGTGTTTTCTTCTTATACTCTATACTTTCTATTAAACTGTGCAGTGTCTGAACACAGCTGGCCTGTAGAGTTATGCCGACAGCTGTTGTCGTAAGTAGGATGTATCAGGTTATCAACTGAAATCATCGTGAATGAGCAGGCAGTTTCCTTCCATCTAGCAACTCTAGCAAAAAAAGGTAGTGTTGTGGACTGAGGACAAATACTCTTTGGTCAATCAACTTCCTCAAGTACCACTTTGAGAGAAATGTTAAGGGAAAGAGGAGTCTACTGACTTCGATTATATTAGTAGAAACGCGTCAGAGAATAGTGAGTATAGCCTTCAGGAATAGGCCGGAGAAGACGGGGTAAGGCGAGAGAACTTCTTTTGGGGTTCTTCGATTGAATCCATGTGGATGTTCCCCTCCTGGGACGCGCTTTTCTTTCACTTCTCTTTTGTTATTATATTATCTTATTCCATGTCTGTTTATCCATGCTCGATTCCTTAAATCGGCCTCTACCTTGTAATGTTCCCTCATGCATTGCACTTGCAGCAACAATAATAAAAGATTATTATTACTATTATTATTATTGTTGTTGTTGTTGTTGTTATCATTATTGTTATATATAAGACGGCGAGCTGGCAGAATCGTTAGCACGCCGAGCGAAATGCTTAGCGGTATTACGCCTGTCACTACGTTCTGAGTTCAAATTCTGTCGAGATTGTATTTGCCTTTCATCTTTTCGAAGTCGATGTACCAAATGTGTACTAAGGTCGATCTAATCGACTACCTCCTCCCCAATTTCAGGCCTTGTGCCTATAGTAGAAAGGATTATTATTATTATTATTATTATTATTATTATTATTATTATTATTATTATTATTATTATTATTATTATTATATAAGTCGGCGAGCTGGCAGAATCATTAGCATGCTGGACGAAATGCTTAGCGGTATTTCGCCCGTTGCTACGTTCTGAGTTCAAATTCCGCAGAGGTCGATAAAATAAGTACCAGTGAATCACTGGAGTCGATATAATCGACTAGTCCCCTCCCACCAAATTCCAGACATTGTGTCTTTAGTAGAAAGGATTTTTAAAATCTTGTTTAATACAGCAACCTCGCTGGAGAATGCAGCAGTGTCAAGTATGCACAACCAGTGGATTGAGGTGGCACTTACTCTGAGGATGATTCGTGCAGTTCCAAGCAACAATGTTTCCTGTAGAAGCTCTATCTTCACACTTACTCTTAGCTTTTACATTAGGTTTGTGTACTTGGTAAACATAGTATCCAAGGCTCAGGCAACATAGATATAACACTCACCTTCTTCAATGAACCACGTTATTTTCAATTCCCATTTCAAGTCATCGTATCTGATCTTCAAGTTCTAGTCTATAAGTGCCTTTGGTGTAATTTGTCTATTTCTTCGTCTTTCCCACCTAAACCCCAGTTCTTCCTCTTTTCCCTTTAAGGTCTTGCGCATCACATAGTTTAGAACCAGCACAAACAAATAGACGCTGCCACACAAGAATGTTAAGAATGGCTCAGACTGTTATATGGAGAGCTCATTGAAGCATGAAATCATTGAAGCATCCGGGAGGATAGCTATACTAAACTAATATCTGACCTACTTCTCTTTCCGATACCCTGCCATCACTAGGGAATGCAACATATATGATTAAGCAGATTTTTTTCTCTCTTTATTCACATCCACTATATCCGGCTTTCAATGTTCACTTTCATTATCCCATTGCACCATCATCATCGTAGTCATCACCGTCGTTGTCGTTGTTGTCATTGTTGTATGTTGAAGGGAGTGTGCCACGAAGAAAGAAGTTTTTTAAGAAGATTATTTTATGCAAAATAATGAAACTTAAAAGAGAAAGTATATTGGTCTATGGAAAGTGACTTTTAAAACAGATATGCCAACTACTAGTATTCTTTGCGACACGTAAATAAGAAGAAAACCACTAAGTTTGCCAGCCATATCTGGGACCTGAACGTCAACAATACACCACACGACATTGAAATGGAGCATCGTAGAACGATCCACACGATACGGTTATAGGTCAAAGAGGTGCTGACTTTGAATAGCTGAAAGAACTCGTATCCTTTTTAAATCTAAGAATCTCACTTTTGTACTGAATTCTAGATCCGAAATTTTCACAAAATGCGGACATTTGGTTAAGTTTCTAAAATCGAACTGGATAACACAACCCTCTCTGCATTAAGCATGCAATCTCACAAACTTTAACAGTTCCCTGTCGAATTCCATTTCTAACGGACCGAAAGGGCAGAACACTTATCCCCTTCCATCCATGCTTTTTTTCGTTAGGTTTTTTATTTATTTTTTTTCTCTTGTCTTTTCTCACTCGATCCCGTTTTTTTTTTTTTTTCGCAGAGAGCAGCCATGTAGTTGAAGCCCAAATAATTGCCTGATAACACACGGCACATTATACACGCTCGTTCGACTATTTTATTGCCAGAGACATGAAAATTATAGTAGCTCACATTAAATCATGTATATATATATATATATAAATATATATATTATTAAGTAAGAAAATAGAGATTTTAAATGGATATAAATTAATTTATTAACATATTGTTAAGCCTACAATTGTTTCAATTTACACTCAATACAAATTACACACCTATAAAATATGTTTACATTTTGAAGATTTTGAGTAAAATATCATCAGGGCCAATGGACATTAAAGAAACTACATATTGATCATTTGAGATTATCCAACAAACTAAGTAGATTTAAGAAAATATGATAAAAATAAAAATAAAAATGTATAAACAAAGTAAAAATAAAACTGTTATAAATGTGGATGCCTATTGCCTATGTTAATTTGTGCGTGTGTGCGTGTGTGTGTGTGTAAGCGTGTTAGAAAAAAACGTATGAAATCAAATCCGTTTATTTATAAGTCCGTGTGCGCGTAATTATTTGAAAATAAAATTCAACCATTATAATCTTGTATTATTAGGTTTATATTCGTGTATGTACATGTATGTATACATGAAAGAAACTGAAGAAAATACTACTATTAGACATCTATATCTTTATCAATAAATATAAGTTATTAATATTTTCAATATATATATATATATATATATATATATATATATATAAAGACAAAATTATGATTAATCTTAATATTATTTAGAATTTTCATATCAGTTAATTTTAATTATTAGATTTAAGGATCATTGATGCTAATGATAAATCTTATTAGTGCTAAACAAGAGAGTAGTATAAATTGTGTATCACGTGATTACGTTGAATGCAATTTTTGTTTCGTTAGAATAAAGATTTAGTGTATTACGTATCAAAATTAGTGTTGTTAATAGATTTACAATATTTACTATCAAAATATTAAGTATTATCTCAGTTAATTAAGTTTATCAATTGAAATAATCAATATTATTATTAGACTTTTGAGTATTATATCATATTATTTATATTGTTTTATATCATATATATTTTTATATATTTAATTTTTAATCTAGTTATACGTAATATATTATACAGTTATATATTGTATTCAATTTTATTTATTCTAATTATACTTCCTAAAAACATATTTAGAGGAATGTGTACGTGATAAAAATTGTCTCTTGTCTGGAATGAAAGAGTTTGCTTAGATGTTAGATTTTGAAAAAAAAAACTCTTCTACGAATAATTCACATCGCCTATCAGAAATTCTATACGATCCGGCGTGACAAATTATCTCCAATTCAAGTTTATAATTTTTATTTTTATCTTTTAACATCCATATAAATTTGCTTAGACTAGTATTTTTCATTTTTTGTCTGTTTCTAAAATTATTTTCGTGGTTAGCAATCCGTCGCTTGATGGGATTTTCGGTTGATCCAGTATAAAGTAGTTTTTATCTTCTGATTCTACTATACATCGATATACTAGATTATCTTGCTTACAAAAACTATTAAATTTACATTCATCCTAAATCCTACAATCAGAAGTATTATTTACATCATTTATTATAGAATTTTTACCAATATTATTTCCGTTTATTATTCTATTATCATTATTCATATTAGTGTGGTTAAAAAGGGAGATAATAAGGGTTATTTCCCTTCTATCATTACAAAACATATTATCATCATTCCTACAGCAAGATTTATCACGGTAGTCATTCAATAAATCAGTATTATTAATATTTCTACTGTTATAGAAAATATTCAATTTTTTGTTATTTATTGAAGATATACTTCTAAAAACATTTTTAGATAAAGAGAAACCAATTCTTATAGATTTATTGTTAATTATTTCACTATATTTATTATCTTTAGTGAAGTGTTTAGAAATAGATCTATAAAGAGAATTGATTAAGTTATTTCTAACCTGCTTTTCAAAGGGGATAATCAACCATATAATATTAGCTTTATCAGGACAATTATTATCCATATTTGATTTAGCAGAATTTACGTAAAGAGTATATCGGTTAGTTTTATTTTTACGAATATCATAAGTATTATCTTGGATATTCATATTCGTAATAATTTCAGCTTTACTAGATTTGTTATTTGTGATAGTGATCAAAATAGTTATAATTTTTATATTTAGTATTAGGTTTCGTGAATTCATAATTAGACTTAATATTTATTTTTCCAAAGTTATTATTATTCTTATTTTATTCTTATTCTAATTTTAAAATTTATGTTTGTTTATTTTAGGGTTTAAATAATCATTGTTTATTATTATATTCATATTATTTTTATTTATAACATGTTTATTAATAGTTCTAGTTTTAGTCCATTTATTATAATTTTAAATTGTTTTATTTCGCATTTTATCATCTCTATTTTTATTTATATTGTTTTCATTAGGCCTATAATATTTCATCGTATATTTATATCCTGTTTTTGCGAGCGTTATATTATCGTATTCTATATTATCATAGAAATTCTCTACATTAGACGAAAGGTAAGAAATTCTTTTTTCGACATTTGATATTAAAGTATTTGTTATTGATTTAGGATGATTACTTTGAAAATAATACAAGATTATAACGGTTGGATTTTATTTTCAAATAATTACGCGTACACGCATATATAAACAAACGGATTTGATTTGGTAAGTTTTTTCTAACACGCTAACACGCATGAGCGCGCGCACAAACACACACATGCACACACATACATACACACACACACATAAAGTAACATAGGCAATAGACATCCACATTTATAATGGTTTTATTTTTATTTTGTTTACACACTTTTATTTCTATTTTTATTTATTTTCATTTTTATTATATCTTTATTTTTATTATTTTTTATTAAACATATTTTCATTTACTTAGTCTGTCGGAGAATCTCAATTGATCAGCATGTAGTTTCTTTAATGTCCATCGGCTCTAATGACATTTTATTCAAAATCTTTAAAATGTAAACTTATTTTATAGATTTGTAATTTGTATTGAGTGTAAACTGAAGCAATTGTATGCTTAATTAACAATATGTTAATAAATTAATTTATATCCGTTTAAATTTTCTATTTTCTTAATAATATTCGATATCTATAATATACCTATTTATATTGAAGAGATATTTCTCAACAATATAAGGTATTAAACCAGTGTATCTTGGATGAAATCATCCCTTTAATAGGTTGATAAATCTTCGCAGTGACTATATATATACATACACACATAATACATACACACACACACACATATATATACACATACATACAAACATACATATATATATATATATATATAGATAGATATATATAT
>NC_068986.1:83624072-83625887 GCF_001194135.2 Octopus bimaculoides | reverse complement strand
TGTGTGTGTGTGTGTGTGTGTGTGTGTGTGTGTGTGTGTGTGTGTGTGTGTGTGTGTGTGTGTGTGTGTGTGTGTGTGTATGTATGTATGTATGTACGTATGTATTAGTGATCAGATACAGAATAGTATAGCTAAGAAGATTCGGGACTGAATCCACATTTTTAATTGTCAAACAAATTTCCGGTCTTTTGTTTTTTCCTCATTGCACTTAGAGATTTCTGAGGATGAGTTAACCTCTTGATCTTTCTCTGGTCATGGAAGTATCAGAAAGATAACTCTGAAGAAAGCTATTGTTTTAAAATGACCTCTTTGAAGCGCTATACTTAAGAAGTACATTTTGTCGGTCAATTCAACCGCTGGTCGAGGAGCAAACTTTTGTTTCGTATGCATGCAAGGATAGAACTTTTATTATCTCAAGCTGCTATATCACATTTACTGTTTCTCTTTTTCTCTAGCGGCACAGGGATGAAACTAGCTCCCACACAGAATGAATCATGAAGCCACAGAAAATATCTTACTGCATTACCAAACAACGTGTACACACAACACGAGGATGTCGTATATTTTATATTGTAATTCATATGAAATAAATGGCCATCTTCATAATTCAGAATAAGATAGCAATCAAAGGAGTTTAAACTATTTTGTATTGTTTACTATGCTGTTTGCATTGCGAACTTTTGTTTGTTAACATATTAGCATGTTTATAAACTCCAACACAATTATGTTTCAATTTAATGCTAAGAGGTCGAATTCTTCGAAGAAATTCACGTGTATCTATTTTTCTCATTGGCCGTTTGCATTGTACATTTCATGTACACGTATTGTTCACTGCATTTTCATTGCGTGGTCTTCGTCACATGTTTTCTTTTGAATGTTTGCAGTTTTCACAGTTCTACTTAATTTTTTGCAGGTTGATCAGTCTTCGCATTATTCTATTACATGGAAAAACACGAGCAAGAGAAATAATATTCTTAAGATTATAAACATGGAAAATTATAGGACAAGTTATTACACTTGGAAAAGTTCAGGACAACTTATTACATCGGATAAAGTACAGAACAAGACAATTTTTACTAAAAATATTGCAGCTAAGGATAAAATTTCAAATAAAAATAAAATATTTAGATTTAGAAAATATTAGCTTTTATTAAAACTAAAAATTTTATTAGCTATTACTTGTTGCTTCTATTAAAAATTTAAAAATAACTAAATCAAAATATTTTTTGCACTTTAAAAAATTCATTTTTTTAATTAATAATTAGAAATTGAAAATGGGTTATAAAAAATAATAGTAGTATATAAATAGTTAGTACAATAAATAGAATAATAAAAAACATTAGTTATATATTACAGCAAAATCTACCTATAACAACAAATTCACAGTAAAATTTGCTTCAGTTATTGCCTAAGTTATTGCCAAGTCTTTACATTTTTAGTTTTGACCTAATGCCTATTTTTGACATAATGAATTTGCCTACCATATATACCATTCTTCTTTGCATAAAATTTTAGCTATATTAGTACTTTTGTCTCTCATTTTTTAAGTATTCTAGTGTACCACTATTTAACAAAATGATGGTACCTTTTTTTAATTATAATGTTACTTTGAAAATTAAAATCAAATAATTTTTAATATCCAAATTTTATCCTTAGCTGCAATATTTTAAGTAAAAATTGTCTTGTTCTGTACTTTACCAGATGTAATAAGTTGTCCTGAACTTTTCCAAGTGTAATGTAATTTTCAAGGTTTACAATCTTAAGAATATTATTTCTCTTGCCCGCATTTTCCCATGTAATCCATGATTTTTCCAT
>NC_068986.1:83621498-83622772 GCF_001194135.2 Octopus bimaculoides | reverse complement strand
GTCCGAGTCTCTATTTGTTGTCCGGCAATATTTATTCAGACGCATTTTGTGATGTCAGGCGCGAAAATACCTTAAGCTAAGCCTGAAAGCAATGAAGTCATAAAGGAATCATCCATAACTTGCAGTAAGCAACATTTATTAAAATAAAAGTATTCAGAACACAGAATAACATGTAACAAAAACAATTTGCAAACATATTTACATTGCCATATAACAGTTAAGAACATTACCATTATTGTATTACGCATGCACGGAAGTGTTTGTTCGACTAGGTGCTACTGGTTTAATTACGCACGAATTGTGCTTAATAGTTTAGCGCTAAATAGTTCATCCTGCTGTTTGTATTGGCAGTTTGCACCATTACTGTGGCAAACACTAGAAACTTAATTAAATACCGGTATTAAATGTTTGAACTACTGTGGGTCTTTACTAGGGTTTGTTATAAGCGGGACTTAAACCTGTACATTAATCTCCAATAAAACATTTTATACATTACATGCCTATAAAATGCCTTGTAGAACTTATTCAGCTATGTTAGATCTTATTCAGCTGTGTTTAAACTTGAAGCTATATCATATGCTGAAGAGCATGGTAATAGGGCCCGGTTATAACCATGGTAATGGTTATACTCAAGGCTGGACTATACTCGAGGATTTACGGTAAATATATATGTATATATATATATATATATGAACAAATACAACGTACATCCATACATCTCGTATACTCACATCCAGTTACACACATGCGCCACAATATTGTGTCGTCATTGATGTTTTCCTATGTCTGCGCCAACTCAGCTATTTTCTCAACTCAGCGCACGTCAGGTGTCTCATCGTACTCTCTGCACCCTTGTATCTAGACAACTTATCTTCGTAGGATCCTGTGTGTACCGTGAGATAGTTGCTTGTCCCACTTTGCCGTCTTGCAAATGTACACGAAACACAGCATGTACACTTCTATCTGAAAATTTTCAAATTATACCATGGATTGAGGATGCACTCTCTCGCCTCAGTTCCTTTAAATGAAAGTCTGCAGCTGCACGGTTCTCTCGTACATGTTAGTTTTAAGTTTGGAGGGGTCGATATCTTTGAGTCTTGGGAGCTGCTTGAGGAGTTTAGAGAGGAGCCAAGAAATCTTATAGAAAGGACCGTTAATTCCTGATACTGTGCGTGCGTGTGTGCGTGTGTGTGGTAGCGTGTTTGTGTGTGGTAGTGTGTGTGTGTGTGGTAGCGTGTGTGTGTGTAGTAGCGTGTGTGTGTGTAGTAGCGTGT
>NC_068986.1:83613828-83621332 GCF_001194135.2 Octopus bimaculoides | reverse complement strand
GTGGTAGCGTGTGTGTGTGTGGTAGCGTGTGTGTGTGCTTGTGTGTATCTGTGTGTGTCTGTGTCTGTGTGCATGTGTGCGCGCGTGTGTGTGTGTGGTAGCGTGTGCATGTGTGTGTGTGTGTGTGTGTGTGTGTGGTAGCGTGTGCATGTGTGTGTGTGTGTGTGTGCGTGCTAGGATCTGTGCCAGAGGTAGGATCTATGTACATGCATGTTAATGTCACTTTGAGAGGTCAGCACCTATAGTGATAGGTGTGTGAATGGATGGGGGTGGCCGTGTATGTTTGCATGTGTGCATAGATGGAATGGTCAGTAGTGAGTCAGAGACAAACTGAAGGGTGTGTGAATGGATGGCGTGTGTGTGTGTTGGCATGTGTGCGTAGACGGCGTGGGAATGTGTTTATGTGTGTGTGTGTGTGTGTGTGTGTGTGTGTGTGTGTGTGTGTGTGTGTGTGCACATGTGCATGGGTGCAGAAAGAATGAAAGGATTATAAGTATGTGTGTGTTTTAAGTAAACGCTTGGTAGTCTTTTATTCTTTCAACGAGTATATCTGTGAGTAAGCAGTCTTTATCTGCGAAAATATGCTTGAAAGCTTATGTTTGTAGCTGTTCATGATTCATTGTGTGTATGAGTGTGTGCATGTGCTTTAGCATTCGTATGTATGCATGTTTTAGCGTGTGTAAATGTGTGTATACAAACTGTAGGCATTCAATTAATTTCCTGATGTTTTCTTTACAAATGAAGAACACACAAACATATTTCCATAGAGCTGTGCATGCATAAATATATATATGATTGCACTTGTGCATATGTATATGTATGTATCTGTTTGAGTAAGTAATTCTTTACACATGCATGTATGTATTTCTCTCTATCTCTCTCTCTCTCTCTCTCTCTCTCTCTCTCTCTCTCTCTCTCTCTCTCTCTCTCTCTCTCTCTCTCTCTTTCTCTCTTTCTGTCTCTTTCTTTCTGTGTATATGTGTGCGCTTGTGTATGCGGGTGCATGTATATGTATGTATGTATGTATGTATGTACGTACAGTTACACACGTGCACTTATACATTGCGTAAGCCGCAAATCGCGTTCGTTACAGTAGAATGCCTATACACGCGCGCGCGCGTGCATTTACATGTTTCGAAATCTTTGTAGAATCGTTGAACGCTTTCTGTATAATTAAAGTTTTACGTACGTACAATTATACATACATAATACAATGTGTACGTGCTTGTGCATATATGTATACATAATGATATACTTCAACACACCCGCAAACGAATCCGCATATTCATGGGCACGTGTTTCCACTCACACACACACACACACACACACACACACACACACACACACACACACACATACACACACACACACACACTTGAGCAAGCATGGCCACCCACAGTCTCAAACTCATTTATTTTCAACCATAGCTTATTCCTGCAAGCAAAAATCCATCTACGTGTAGTGTTGATTACTTTCCTGCCACGAGTCAACGCGAGAGCTTCTAGTTTGTCGATGACCCCGCGAGAAATAGAATACCATCTCTCTCAAATAATACTCTATCCCCTTAGAAAAGGAAGGATTTATCGAATAATACAGTGGTAGATGTACTGCATGTGAAAAACTAAAGCAAAACATTGATCACAGGTCAACAGTAATAACGTCTAAAACGTACCTGAAGACACATCTGTACAAATCTCCACGCAAAATAGTTATCTAAAACACATTAATCCTTTGTCGGTTGCGACGAGGAATAATTCCAGTTGCTTGACCAACTGAAGTACCTACTCATTGAATTGTAATTTAAGTGGCTGAGTATTCCAAAGATACTTCTGCACATAAGGAAGCTGAATCAGCGTGGCACAATGATTGACAAAGCTACAGCTTTTGGATTACGGGTACATTCTTTCCGACGGATTTCCACGCAGTTTGTCTATCCAGTTTAATTCACAAGGCTCGGGTCGATCTGAGCCTATAGTAAAAGACATTTGCTCACGATGCCATTCAGTAGGATTGAACACGAAACCTCATGATTGTGAAGTGTACTTCTTCACAACTCGTCCATAAACTGTATTCATTATACGCACGCTCACAAAATGGTGAAACCGTGTGGCATATTACCAGTCAATGTACGCCACTAGCCAGTCAGAAAGAGACGTCATGACAATATAGCAAGGATTGTCCAGTGGACACTTTGCAGCAAGTATGGATTTGACAGAGCAAAAAAGTGGTACAAACCTGAAGGTATCATCGAAAATATTAATGCAAAGATCCTACGGGATTTTATGATTCAGTGCGACCATGAGATAGAGAATAAGAAGCCAGACATAGTGTTAATTGAGAGCTTGGGAGGTTAAGCAGTTGTGGACGATGAAAAAGGTGCTAGTAGTACCAATAATTGTCGGGAACAGTGAATAAAAATTTTGAGAAGTATTGGGTTGTCCGGAAAGTTCGTGCCGATTTTTAAAGGAAAGAAAAAGGTCAATTAATACTTGCCATTACACTTTTAATCAACCAAATATGAACAATTTTGCTGCACAATGCGTCTCCATCTTTCCTTTAACTTGAAAATACCCTCTTCCCAGAATTGAGGTGTTTTCATGGCAAAGAATTCATCAAGGTATCTTTTTATGTCATCCTAGGAATTGAAAATTTTACCATTAAGACTATTCTGCAGAGACCTGAATAAGTGGAAATCCGAAGGAGCAATATCTGGTGAATATGGAGGGTGGGATAACACATCCCAGCCGAGCTGCAGCAATTTTTGTCTGGTTCCCAAAAAAACGTGCGGTCTTGCATTATCATGTTGGAAAACAACACCCTTCCTGTAAGCCAATTCTGGACGTTTCTCTTGAATTGCTGCTTTTAACTCGTCCAGTTGTGTGCAGTATTTCTCAGAATTAATTGTCTAGTTACTTGGGAGAAGCTCATAGTATAGAATTCCTTTCTAATCCCACCAGATACAAAGCAAGACTTTTTTTAGGGATGGCTAAGGGTGGCTCATGTCGCTTACTCCAGGATCGCTTTCTCTGAACATTTCGCTAGATAATCCATTTCTCATGTGGTACCCAAACATCGTAGCAATTTGTGTACTCAACTTTCTTATCTTCCATTTTAAAGTGTTACAGAATTAACACAGGTTATAGGAACATAAACCTTCTTCCACTAAAAGATAGCTTAAACTGTGCTCTAAATGGAGGTGTAGTCAAATCCTATTTTATGGACTTAACCATGTTCTAAAATAAGTCGAATGGTAAGCTACTATAAATCGGCACGAACTTTCCGGACAACCCAATACATGGAACAAATAGGGGTTGCAATAAGGGTGGATCACTTGCAGAAAACAATACTGCTTGGAACCGCTCGAATACTCCGGACGGTGCTCGAAAAATAAGAGTGAACAACTGGCACCGTAATACATCTCCAGCGTTAGAAGCTGTGCAAAGACAATAAATAATGATGATGATGATGATGATGATAAGTCCCAGTAGTTATAGACGTACTAAGTACCGTTACCAGCAGATTTGGTAGTTTTCTCAATGAAATCGGTGTAAGTACGAGAGTAGCATCATACAGAAATCTCTATTAGCAACAGCAAGGACGAACAGCAAGGATTGTACGAAAGGGCTTCGATATGTAAGGAAACTGATTAACTCGTTATCAAGGACATTGATTCCAAATGTAACACTTCTGGACATGCCATTTAATAATAATCAAAGTAGTAGTAATGATGATGAAGAAGAAAAGAAAAGAGGCAGAGGAGGGAAGGAGGAGGAAGAGGAACAAGGGGAGGAAGAGGAACAAGAGGCGGACAAGGAACACGAGGAACAAGGGGAGGAAGAGGAACAAGAGGAACAAAGGGAGGAAGAGGAACAAGGGGAGGAAGAGGAACAAGGGGAGGAAGAGGAACAAGGGGAGGAAGAAGATTATAATGAAATATAATTGACTAGGCGTCTGCAAAATGGTAGGAAGGTGCAAGGAGTTTGAGTAGAAATTGAAACAAATGGAAAGTTAAGTAAAAGAGACCGCTAGGTACATATATTATATTGGGCAATGTAGCTCGGGATAGATAAAATTATTGTTAATATACATTAATGCAAATTAACATTGAGTAAATTTTCTGGGGGAAAATAAATAATGAAGTAAAAATAATTAAAGAGAGTAGGGTGTTGAAAATGTTTATGTATTGATTGTTGAAAAGTAAATAAAATTACCAATACAAAATCAAAAAGCAACTAAATAGAAAGTCAAAATATAATAAGATTGATGTGTTAAATCAATTAAAGTACGAATAGGAAATATTATTATATAAAAAAAATATTAAGATGTTAAGTTACTAAATAATAAAAAAAACTCAGTCGCCGTAAGTAAAGATCCAGTAGATTAATAAAAAATTCCGGTGAAAACTGTATTAACCCGAGAAAAAGCTATAGGTTGAATTTCATGTTATCTTCAGATAAAGATCTGGTTTTGCCGCAGATATAAGGTTTTGGAGGCTCTGTGTTTATACGAGAAAATCATCTCTTTATGTCTATTCAGTGGATTGCCCTAAGCAAATATAATGGCTAAGCTTTCTCACGAACATAAATTGATAGGTCTGCTTAAGGAGCCCTTATTATCCATTTGAGTGTGTAGTTAGTATTTTTAACATTCACCAAATAAATTTCGTGCGTGACATTTCATTTTTTCTTTTTCTATTCGAGTTTCTAAACTTGTGAGTGTGGTAGCTGTGGTTTAGTTTAAAAGGTGTAGAAGTGGAACCTATTCGTATATGTGGATTGAATTATTATTGGTAACTTTATATTGGTAGATTATATCATTATCTAAGCATTTATGATCTCAATAGCAATTACACAAATTAATGCAGTTACAATTAGTATCATTGTATATATTACAATAATTGGTGCAGTTACGTTTATCTTTAATTTTTTTCGTTGGTTAGAGGACGCCAGTTTTTGTGCAGAATTAAATGTAGTGGAGTAAGATCATTTTATTGCATTTTTATTAAAAATTCTGTAGCATAGTGGAAATGTTTTCAAAGGAAGTGTAAGAGAGGTATAGCTATAGTTATCTACAGCTTTGTTAAATTCTGAAATATATCAGAACAAAAACATCACATGCTGTGTCTTGTTCTGCTTTTGTTTTATTTCTACTGTTAATATTACTTGTAATTGCTTGTTGTGTAGGTTGTATGTAGGTTCTAAGTAGGTTCTGTGTAGGTTGTATGTAGGTTCTAAGTAAGTTGTATGTAGGTTCGAATCTTTCTACAGCCGTTCCTAACAAAGGCGTCATTATAATAAGATACTGCTTCATTAAAGATTTGCGTGGTAGCGGAGAGGTTTGCGATTTTGAGTGAAATGTTCTTAAAATTATTAATTATACTTTTGGGAGATTAGAAAAAAATGTATGTATTTTAACAACTTGTCTGATTAGTAGAATGATTTAGAAAGATCGAGTGTTACATCTAGGCAGTCAACTTTGTGAAAACTGGTTTCATTAATAATAGAAGATCCGAAATCATTGAATAATAAGTATAGGATTGGCGACACTTTTTATTTAACAGCAGTAGTTTACAAAGTCAAAACATACCTCTTACTAAGTGCACGAATTTAAAAATAAGAAATGGCTGACGAACTCGCTTATTTCTACCGAGTCTGTTGAACCCATATTCACATCAGATTATGGTAACTTTTTCACCCATAAAGGATTAGTAATTTAAAATCATTTTCCATATGTATGTGACAATGTCAATGTCCAAGTCCTTGATTAAGATGTTTTACACTTCTACCACCCACCCTCTTCTAAGCAAGGCCTTCGGCATTTCAAATCCTTGTTTCAAGAGGGAGAGTGATAGAAGTGTAAAATTTCTTAACTCTCCCTTCTACTATTGGTACAGGGTTTGAAATTTTGGAGTAGTGGGTAAATCATGGATTACATCGACCCCAATGCTTGACTGATACTTATTTTATCGATCCCGAAAAGGATGAAAGCAAAGTCGACCTCGGCGGAATTTGAACACAGAACCTAACTTCTACCTCGGCGGAATTTGAACACAGAACCTAACTTCTACCTCGGCGAAATTTGAAGTCAGAACGTAAAGACGGACGAAATGCCACTAAGCAGTTTGTCCGGCGTGCAATCGCTTCTGCCAGCGGGCCGCCTCCTCATTATTAAAATGTAAAAACCTATGAAAATATGAGGAATCTTGTTGAACAATCAAATCGTTGTTTTTTTAAAAAATTTTTAGCTATTGTGTTAAAGGGGATACTTCTATAATCTTAGGGATGTTTTAAAAGAATATATTTGCTGCATTGTGATTTGATTTAGAGACATAACAATTATAGTACACTATTCATGTCTGTGGTAAAACATGTAGATACATAGATAGATAGGAAGATAGAGAGGTAGATCAGTCCCAAATAATGGCATAACTGTCTGTCTGTCTTAAACTATGTGTGTGTGTGTGAAAAGTTATTTTAATAAGTAGCTGAAACAGTTAAAACTTGAAGAAACGCTCATTGTATATTTTATCTTGTTAATCCTATTGACTCACCAGAAAGCTGCATCATACACACCTACACACACACACACACACACACACACACACACACACACACATACATATATGTTTGTATGTCTATGAGCGCATGTTTGTGTGTGCGCGTTTGTGTGAGAATCTATATATAGCTACTTCCATTGAGTCAATAAGCTTAATACACACACGCGCGCACACTAACACACACACACACACACACACAGAGTCTGAGATATCTCCCTATTCAAGGATAGTTGTGTGTGTTAAGTCGGGATAGATGGGGTGGCAGAGAAATAGAAAAGAGAATAGTTAGGTATTTGTTTATCCTGCAACGCTATTCATCTCAACCCGCTTCCAACACTTTAAATACCATCAACGTTACTATTACCACATCCACCACCAACTCTAGCACCATCAACAGTAATAACAACACCAACACCATAACCAATGCAGCACCTTCACGGCCAGCACCCACACCACAAACCCCACGAAAACCACGACTTCAAGACCACCACCACGGCTTAGAGCCTAGCTCAGCCATACTTCTTCAGATGCCTGCAGCTGTAATTGATGTCTCTATAGTTCTGCTGCGAGCGAGCGCGCACGCACACACGTACACGCACATACACACAAGCATCTTTACACGCATGCGTATGTGCACGCATGTATGGAGATAGATAGATAGATAGATAGATAGATGGATGGATGGATGGATGGATGGATGGATGATAGATAGATAGATAGATAGATAGATAGATAGATAGATATGTTTAAGTGTGTCCGTACGTGTGCGTGTGTGTATGTATGGATATATGTGTGTGTGTGTGTGCGTGCGTGTGTGTGTGTATCCTGTTTATAAACGAAATAAATTATCACCAAATACATGGCATAGTGTTTGAAGAATCAGTAGCTGATTCATTCTATAGTTACTCGGAGTTTCACGTACGTACGGTAAACACGTGACCAACCTAT
>NC_068986.1:83610554-83613751 GCF_001194135.2 Octopus bimaculoides | reverse complement strand
ATATATATATATATATATATAATACAAGATGGGACAAGGACGCAAACATCCAGACAGGTGACACAAAAAAGGGACAACAAAACATCCAGATAGACGATACAAAGAAAACAAAGACGGGTCATTCGGAGTTTTCTTTCCTCAGTCGAGTTCCAGATTATCTTTGCAATTTCGGCTGGTTATACTCGAGATTGTTCAGAAAAAGAGATTACACAGGATAAACTATGCTTATGTTATGAACTTCATTAGCTCACAGCTGTTTCTGCTATAAGACGCAGTGGACTCGCAGTTGAGTGCCTGAATAAAACCCTATTGCTTCATCAGAGCCTCGAATATGAAGTACAGTTTATTTGGTAAAATTGTATTACATTTGTATAAAATAAAGGGCAGTCATTACCTGTGAGAAAGTCATCGAGTGAAAAGTGCAGAGTTGGTGATGTAGATGTGTTGCTACATTTCATCTGTTTGTAAAAATCTTTTAGGTACAGCTCGCTTCCACGAGCTGTTCGATGTATTGAACCGGTAAACAACCATATGTCTTTTATGTCAGCACACACACTTTTTTGAGAAGTATCCTTCCAAACCTCCAGCCCCATGCAGATTTAATAGAGTAATTTCGGAAAACAGTGGTCTTCAGAAGTAGTGTAAGCATCCCTTCTACTCGATACGCCATAGTTATCATCAGCCACTGCCGTATTGCTTTGTAAGTGAGTCCAACAAGGCAAAGTCTTAGGAAGTACACCTTAACTGGAAAGTAAACTGTGAAGGTCAGTTTTGAGGCAGTTTCCGACAGAGTGGATTTCTTACACAGCCTCCCGCAGCTGAGAGAAAATACAAGTCATTTTAAAGTCTCTTTTGCCACTGGGCTGATCACCTTCACATAGTTACAATGAGAAATGAACACCCCTAACCTCACTATAAAGCTTGTATGCACGGATATCTTTTCAATCCCTAGTGTTTGACGGCGATAGAAAAGCTAACGTTAGGAGCAGGTTTGAATGTGTTGTCGGCTTTTGATTAGAACTCTACACTTGAACAGCTCAGAGCAGCAGTTTCTGATAGCTGGTACTGAGTGGGGGCTTCTTCCGACAGACCTCTGTGCAAATGAACAACCCTATTTAGATAAATGCTGCTCACCCCAACCGGGCAGGCCCTAGAGAAGATGCCCTATAAATTATCCACTAAGCTGCTTTGCAGGACAGGAAACCGTACCTGCCAAGACATTTCATAAAACAGTCACAAATAAAGGAATGTCACACACTACTTAGGTTCCTAGCTTGTGGTATACAGGCTCAGCTTGATATCGACAATTTGACAAACGGGCCCCAGCGAGGAACGACTCTACAACTCAATCAGCTGAGATGCTACAGTATAGTTACCGCTGCACCCAGTGAGCTCGGGCTACTGAGGGAAGATTGGTGAGTTACGCTAATTTTTCAGGAAGTCATCTCGAGAGTAGACATCACAAGCATGGTATCAGCTTTGCTGTGAAGAATAGCCTGTTTCCTAACTGACAAAGACACCAGCCTTAACTAATATCAATTCATATTTTCTTTCTACGAGACGTTATGCTGCTTGCTATATGTCAATGCATCAATTCTGTCATCTAATATTCAGGGATAAAACTTGCTTCAATCAGATACAAAATCACAACAAAAGCATTCTTATAGATTTTTATGCAAGAGCTGGAAACTGTACATTTGATCGAGTACTCGAGGACCATTGTGTTGAGAAAATAACAGCAATGGTTTCTATTTTGGGAAATAGTTGTCATCAATCATCTTGACAAGCCACTGGATTTTGATCGAAGTTATTACTTAACGCTTGAAATGACTTGAGGTGGGCAGCATTCCACCAAAGATATCGAAGGACAATAATTGCTTAAACACGAAAACTCTTCATCTTTACATCACAAGTGTATGGAAACAGTAATATGTACCCTAACGCTGGAAGATGCACGCGCGCGCACGCACACACACACACACACATACAAGGGCATGCGCCGTTGCTTTTATGCCTGTAACTAATAAATACCTTGCTTCATTGAAGTATTGGTATGTAACGGTTATGTATAACGATCAATGAATGTTGGAGTTACCAATTTGTAACGGTTAAGTGTAAGATCCAATTTTAACAATTTATAAACATTGGAGGAAAGCAATTATAACATCATGTGTTGCAGATAAATGCACCGAATAAATGAGAGAATAAGATATTAATTGTTAGTTGAAATGGCCCTTTATTTAATATAGTCATCATTACAATGTAGAAGACCACTTATTATACTTGTAAATGTACAAAGATTATTTATAGTCCATCGTGTAGATAGTTAACTTCATCTTTGGGTGACTACTAGAGAGAGAAAGGATAATAGGGTTTAGTCAAGTGGAAAATGTAAGAAATGTGTTGGAAAGCTATAAGCAAAAGGAGAAAACTAGGTGTTCTCCCTGAGTAGGTACCAAGTGACCAGAGAGTAACCAAACTAAGGCTAAATAAAGGACCTTTCTTCCCTATCAGCTTTGATCCATGTATGACTCGAAAAAGGCTAAGAGGTCAGTTTACTCTCATAAATTTCCAAGTGTAACAGGCAAGAACAATAGGCAGAGAACTTGTAGGAAAATATAGATTCAGTTTCGAACCCTGGCTTAGAAATTTAGTAGCTATTCGCTACAAGTATATAAGCAAGAAAGAATTAAGTAAAAGAAAATTAAAATAAAAGGAACATTTAATAGATCAAAATACTTTTAAATTTTTAACATCATCTAGTGTCATAGAGTAGATTTCCATCTTCTGTTGCCATCTTCTCATGTATTGTCTCTAAAGAATCAATTTAGTTCACGCGTTCTCTCCTCTCCCCCTTTTTGTCTTTCTCTATATAATAACACACGTATATACAGGTACAAAGAGATACATTCTTACGAATATAACAACTATTTTATCTGCTTGTCTTTCAATACATATGAATATATGCACACAGATAAACCTAGATAAGGTTTTCCGTTTAATCGTTAAAATCATTTAGTTAAATTATGAAGCCAATACTTTTAAAATAGGATTTTTTTATTTTTAACAATTACATCTGGAATGAATTAAATGTCTTTAATGATCCTCTTGTGGAATGTGTGTTTGTGTACAAACACATACATACATACACACACACACACACACACACACACACACACACACACACACATATATAT
>NC_068986.1:83596684-83610370 GCF_001194135.2 Octopus bimaculoides | reverse complement strand
ATATATATATATATGTATGTATGTATGTATGTATGTATGTATGTATGTATATGAGTTAGTTGAAAAAATCTGGAGTTGAATTGGGAAGAGGATGCTCTTAGTATTACAATGACTAAAAGAAAATTGACTTTTTGAACTGTCATCAGTTTCAACCATCTTAGAAAAAGACCCATTTCTTTAGTTTTTAAAATTCTTTCTTCCCTTTTTTTTTCCCCTTTTTCCTTTTTCATCTCTCTAACCAAGCCCCCAAAAATTCACCACACACATGCATACTCATATATACATACACACATATACACACGCATACAGATTCAAAATAACCAAAAACATCTTCTTCACACTTCAGCCTATGGCTTATAAATTAGATAATTAATTCATTAGTTACGTACCTAATTGATTAAGTGGCTTACTAAAGTGCTCTGCTCACACCTTGTGACCTTATTTTTGAAAAAGGAGCCCTCTTACACCTCCATAACTCACATACTCTTTGTCCTATTCTCTTTGTCGTGTGACCTATATTTATCTACTTATTTTTATGCATAATTACACACGTATGCACATACATGTAGGCATGAATACGTGTATGTCACGCAGTAAAATGCGAAGCAATTTTCATCGTGCTACTTATGTTTAACTTGTTTGTGTGTGTTTGTGTGTGTGTGTGCGCGCGCGCGCGTTCAAGCGTGTGCGTATGCATTACTTTTAATTAGGATGATACTTATGTTGTGACAGCTTATGTATGCGATCGTGACCATCTGTGTGTGTGTGTGTGTGTGTGTGTGTGTGTGTGTGCAGGAGTTTGGTATGTTGAACTTGTGTTGAACTTCTGAACTTTGAACTTCACGCTTACACATATTTGCGCATGCGTATGTGTGTGTATGTGTGTGTTTGTGTTATATATATATATTTGTGTGTGTGGTATATTTATGTATATTTGTGTGGTGGGGAGTGGTTATGTGTGTATGCATATATGCATAGTTGAGCGCGTGTGTGTGTGTATTTTTTGTTGTCTTCATCTTGTTTTGTTTGTAGCTTGTCATTTGTCTTATAATCCATTCATGAGAGTTGGTAACACTCATTGGCATGTCTCATCACAAATATTTATCCAAGTTAATTTTTATACATACACATTTCCATTCGCTCGGACGCTTGCACATACACATGCATGTATAATAGGTTAATCCTTTATTTTACATTATTGTAGATTATATATTAAATATGTAATATTGTTATTTTTCTTGTTAGTCAGTTTGTGTTTGGGCTGCTGTGTCAGTGATGGAACTTACGGTTGAGGTGTGGTGATGAGGGATGTTATTCTAGTTATATTTCCCCTTCAGGGTTCAGATACCACGTCTAGTATGTGTATTAACTGTGTAACTTGTCTTAGTATCGTATCGTGCAGAAATGCAGAAATGATTGTTTTAATTCACTGTTGTTAATCTAACAAATATGTTTGCTTTTGACATATTGCAGGAGTACTGATGTTGGTTCCTTTTCGTTGTATTTACATACGTGTTCTTCTATTCTTTCACCCATACTCTGCAAAAATTTCTTTATATAAGTTGTTATAGTGTTTTTACAGTGACCTTCTATGCGTCTCACACGATATTAATACATTTGTATTCGTGGGTTTGCTTTGCAGACTCTGAAGTTGTCATCAATACATAGTTGTGTTTTTTTTTTAATGGATTTGTTCTACTGACTAGTGATACAAATAAGGCTTCCCGGTTTCTTTTCTATATAAACTCTAAGCTTTATATTGTCTAAAAACTTCCTAAAATTGTGAGCTAATTTGCTTCTATAGTCACTCGCATTGCTTGCACTGATTCTCGCGACTCCCTGTCGCCATCAAATTCTATTATTTGCAATGGGAGCTTGAGTCATAATGAATCTTTCATTAGCTGATTACACAATCATGAACGTTCCCCCTTTCGATACATTGTAGTTATTCTCTTAATAGAACTTTGTGATCCTGACCGTTGATCTTCCAGGATTCTTCTGTTCATCATCAATGTAAAAATCGTTGTTATCTCAGAAGAGCTCTTCCGCTCCCTCTTTACATTCCGCTATACTGCAGTCCCTTGACTTCGCCGTCTCCCTGGCAGGGTGGCTGAATGGGTGCTATGCCTTGCCAAAGAGAATCCCGTAACTTAGCAAGTATTTTCAAAATTACTACATACCCCTCTTAGAGGTAACCTCAGCAAACACTCCTTGGAATTTGTCGTTATCATACCGTGAATCTGCTTTACCTAGTTTCTTCTTTATCCTTCCCAATCTGTTCCAAGATTTGCTCTGATACGTAGTACACACTCCGTTAGCATTATCGTTGATATTGGTTTGAAATGTATTTTGTTTCCTTTCTACTCTTTGATTTCTGTCCTGTTGGCTATATATGGAGAATTGCTTTCACTGGTTGAAACCTTGCATATACTTTTGTGATTCACAGAGTTGATAAATGCGAGTTATGTATTTCAATACTCTCACAAGGCCCGGTACTGGGCGGTGGCATTGAAGTGTGGTTAAGACAGATTCTTCATAATCACGTGATACCGAGTTTGGATTCCACTGCCCGGCGCCTTCCAAAGGGTCTTCTGTTGCAGCCTCAGATCCGTTCATGTTTTGTGAGGGGAATAAACTTGGGTTGAGTAAAAGCATACCGAATCATTTTGAATAGACAGCGCTTGATATAAAGCTGAGTGTACTTTCTTGCAGGCATCCTTACAAGTTTCTTGATATGAAGATAGCTCAATATCTTGACATGTTGCTTTTCAGCTGCAGCTGTCTACGTATCATCGAGTATGCTTTTATTCTCAGTAGCCTCAGAGGCTCCCCACCAGCAAAAGCAAAAGCAGAAAGAAAGAAAAAGCGGGTTATGGACGCTGTATTCCCCTTCCGACTAAAACATAAAAACAAACAATTTAAAAAATGTACAAATGAACCAAGCTATTGTTTGACGTCTAAATATATTACTGCATTCCCCCAGTGGTACATTGGGAAATCTAATATTCTTTTTCAATAAAATGTAGTGTTAGCTGTAAATCACAAAATAGGGAAGGTTACAGAAAATATGTCGTGTATGAAAAGAGAAGAGAAGAGAGAGAGAGAGAGAGAGAGAGAGAGAGAGAGAGAGAGAAAGAGAAAGGGAGAGAGAAAGAGAAAATAGAAACAAAAAAGAATAGCCAGTTCATATATATGAAATCTATATATACTGAGGTTTGGCCAGCTCTAAATGTATGCTATCTAAAGAAACGTGTGTTGTTGACTGAATGAATATTTCTAGTAGCAGTAGTAGTAGTAGTAGTAGTAGTAGTAGTAGTAGTAGTAGTAGTAGCTGTTGTTGTTGTTGTTGTTGTTGCTGCTGCTGCTGCTGCTGCTGCTGCTTCTGCTGTTGGTGTTGCTGTTGTTTAGTTCTAGATCAGTCCTAAACCAGCAGCCCTTAGATCAAAGGCGTTCAAGACGTGATCTTGGATTTTCTGTTTTGTTGGTTGTTTTCCTGCCACTATAGCCGTGACTACATTATCTAATATGTCCTTCTATGCTTTATATCGTCAAATGTGGCTTCTGTTTAGAAGGTCGGGTGACCGCGCAGAGGCTCCCGCGTTGGCTCGGAATGTCTGACGTCATCACCAAATGTATTTTCTCCGACGCTTGAAATGATCTAGCAACTGGAGTTATTTTCTATTTTCATAGCCAAAGATGTGTATGCGTGTCTCAGTATATGTATGTATGTATGTATGTATGTACGTACGTATGTAGGTATTTATGTGTGTATGTATGTATGTATGTATGTATGTATGTATTTATGTATGCATATATATGCAGTGATTGTTGAATAGATATGTGTGGATGCGTTTGTATGTTTGTGTGCATGTTTATATACATGTGTGTGTGTGCGTGTGTGATGTACGTGTGTAAATGTATAAATATCTATCTGTTCACATATACGTTGTGTATACGTGTGTAAGGATAAACATGAGTTAACTAATCTATGTCTTAGTACTTTCGGTTTCGGTTGTGTATTGTGAGTCTCTAAGTCAAATTTTCGTTTCTCTCGTTTATGTTACAACAAACGCAGATGTGATATTGCCTCCATTTAACTAGAATAACAATCATGTTATTGGAAACTAGAGGTTAATAATTTAGATGCTATTGACTTGAATGAAATGTAATCGACTCTTATTGCAATCCGCTTCATGTAATATCTATGTTGACTGAATCATATATCTGTCTGAGTTTTATCTAAGTATTTCTTACAATTTCATCAAAAGCATGGCTTCATGGCAGCCGTGACACAATGAATGAAGTCGCATTCATTTCATATCACTTTTATTTGATTATAGTTTAATTATGACTCCCTCTCTCTCTCTTTCTTTCTTTCTCTCGCTTTCTCTTTCTCCCTCTCTAGCCCTTAATTAATCCATTAGCTCACTTCCTCTTTAATCTTATTTCTTCGCTGCATTTCTTCTGTCTTTATTCTAATTAAGGAGGCTTACACTACTCCAGATATTAAGAATAACATTGTTCCTCACAATTTGTGACAGCATTGTTACAACCTATCCTAGCAGCGTATTTATTCTTAAGTCTTAGCACCCCTCTTTAAAAGTATTGGACGTTTCTCCAATTTAATAGCTTTATTCTTTTAAACATTATTATCAGTCTAAACTCACTACTAATCAATACCAAGTTACATGGAGTAGAGAGGAGTTTCGGCTGAGAATACTCAGAAAGCGACAATTAGCTGTAATCATATTCTCTGTCTCTTAGTTCATTAGTTCATATGAAATAAGCAGTTACACGAATGGCTTCTTGGAATCTGCATTATATCTATATATATATTCGAACTTGGCACCAACAACAGGTTTAAATGAAAATTTTTTACTTTCTGCTCTTACACCACCTCTTAGTACATTAAACCCTTTTTTTATCCTTCAACTCCTCTGTCCCTCTTCTTTTCCCTTCACCTCACTCTCAACATTGTCTAATTCTCCTCTTCATTCTCTTCCTCTTTCCGTTTACCTCCTCACACTGTTTCTCCTACCACTTCTTGTTCACGTATGATGCTCACGTGATCCTGTGTTCCTTATCAATTGCTGCCGGTTTTCTTTTTAACTTAGACGGTGTAAAACTTTGCTGTCTCATTAATTTCTCTCCTTTCCTTGATGGATAGTTCTGTGTGGAACGTTGTATTTTCCACTCCACACAGCAAGTTTACTGTACGCTTTTTATCGGTTTTACTAATTAGTGGAAGTATTACCAATGAAGACCAACGCCAGCCTCTTTGGAGCCTGCTTGAACATATATATAGCTGAATATTTTTGTTTTTACGGCTTAGTATGGAGTAGGATTTATACACGGGGGTGGTAAGATCAATCTAGTCTCCATGCGAGGTTTAAGGGGAAATTAGAGAGGGTTGAAGCTACAAGAAAGAAGATGGGACAAAGTGGTTAGTGTGAAAAACCCAGAGAGTGAGACGCAGGAGAAGTGAAGTGGGGAGGAAAGACCAGTAAGATTCCTGATGGTGTTATGCAACTATCTATTGTTAGGGTTACATCATGTATGTAGATGATTTATATTAGCAATCTATAAGACAATAAAAGTCATCTTAGAGCTGGTTTTGACTAAGGCCCCGTACATTTCAAGTTTATTACATGAAGTTTAATTCAATACACACATATACAGATACGTACGCACGCATGCGCGCGTGTGCACGTATGTATATTTACATATACATTTAGAGATACAGACAGATTGATATAGATATATTTTCCAGATCTCACCTTGAATTTTGCAACCCAGCTTCCGTACACAAAACAAAACATTATAAGAATTAAAGCACCCCAGATCGATGACAATAAATAAATAAATAAATAAATAAATAAATGACATGACAGGTCTTGACTTTTGAGATCGCCTTAAAAAGCTTAAACTTCAAACTTTTACACTCTCCCACGCCGCCACGAGTGTTACGTTACCTGTGCAATGTGGAATATGTTCCATCAAAACTGTCCAAAGTATGCAGTATCATGTTCGTAAGTCATCCCAGACTTGGTCCCAGAGCCATACGCTCTCTGCAAAAATAGAATTTACATCACATCCCATCACTGCAACAAAAAATTTTTAAATCTCAATTAGTCTTGCCTTTGCCAAAGTTATTCCCAAAGAAATCAAAGGATAAAATGACTCCATAACATTCAAACGGTACCAAGAAAAAATCCTTCGAAGAATACCAGACAAATCACCGACGGCAAACAACTTCAACTCTTTAATTGAGAGGACTGTAATGTCCTGAAATATGATTTGAAAGACTAACTCAGGTGATGTCATTAAGATCATGCAATTTCTGAATTTGTGAGATGGTAAATACCTGACAAAGTCGGTAGTATGCAGCCCCAAGGTAGAAATAAACAGCAAAGATAAAACTAAAATATATACCGGAGAAACTAAACTAACATCCAAAAACCGATTTTATGAGCACAAACATTTATTTGTCAGCCTTGGTATAATATACGCTACGGTTTCGTCGAAATCTATATATATGGTTCTTACGCGAGACAAGTTCTCACGAATTCAAAATTACCTGTCGATGGAGTACAACCATAAAGGAATGGTAACTTCAAATAAAAAATGCAGTGCCACATTTGTTTCAATAACAAAAATTAAAGATTTTAACTTAGGACAGTAACAATAAACAAAAGAACAGAACTGTTAACGCCTTGTATGCACGGGGCTAAGTATCTCTTATGTAAATACCTGCTTCCTTGAATTTCGTGGTGGTTCGGAAAAAAACCGTTGGTTCTGAGATGTTTAATTAACATAATTTATTTATGTACATATGTATGTGTGCATATGCATGAATGAGTATACATACATACATACTGACATACATATGGCCGTATTCTGTATTCTATACATACACACACATATTCAAATGTATATATTGTATATATATTGTATGTATATATATATATATATATATATATATATATATATATATATATATAGAGAGAGAGAGAGAGAGAGAGAGAGATATATGCATGTGTACATGTATATATGTGTATATATGTGTAGGTATATATACACAGGTGCATGCAAAACACACACACACTCACACACAAATGCACACACGTTCATTGTTTCAAAAAATATTAAAAGTATTACTTTAAACTCCTGCTTGTTCTTTCGTAGTGCATCGTCCATAACCTCAGCCTGTTTAGGAGCAACTTTACCAGGCAATAACAGAAGTGTGAACCTCCCCACCCCCCACCAGTTATTGCAGTTGGATAGGTCCCTTCTTCGACAGTTTTACAATGATTCTCTCTTGCCAACTCTGTGGCATTGTCAACTCGCATCAGTAGTAATTCTTCAGACTTGTTAGTTCAGTCGCTAGTTCCCACCACATCTGAGTATTTTTGCGACGATTTCATCCAATCTAGCAACTTTGTTCTTTTACATCTTTTTGATTACTTTTGTTGTCTTTTCACTTGTTAATGGATATTCATCTACATCCAGAGCTATCTTATCATTTTGTTGGCGACAGTTGTACAGTTCTGTCGGTGTTGATTGATTTAATGTTTCTCGAATATGTTTCATCCATCGGCAAGCTCGTCCTTCCATATTCAGCAAAGTCCTTCTCTGTTTATCAGTCACTACTGTAAGTGATCCACTCTTTGCTCCACTTAGCCCTCTTATTATGAGGTATAGAACCCTTGGATCATTTCAGCGGGTTGCTCCTGCCTTAGTACACTTCTGGTTTAGTAAATTTTTACATGCAGAAATGTTATTGAACAGTGTGTTGAGCATCAAAGACCATCGAAGCTAAATTGTATTCACTTTATAAGGCATTTAATAATGTATGCAGAGAGTTCCTGCAGAGACTTGTGTTGCAGTACTGCATCCCTCAACACTTTGTCAATATCTTTAGAGAACTTTACTCAAATTTGCGATACTGTGTTCAAAGGGAAACTGGTAAAACAGACTTCTTCGACATCCTTACTGGAGTGACATAAGGCTGCATTCTGTCACCACTAATGTTCTTACAGGCAGTAGACTTTACTAAAGAAAACAATAAACATACTCGATGGAGGAATAGCATAGAAACAATAGACGAGACTGAAAGACCTGGACTTAGCTGATGACATTGTCTTGCTCGCTGAAGATAATAAAAACATTAAACGGCTCACTTCCGAACTAGAACAGAATTCTGAAAAGATTGGTTTGAGAATCAGTGCGGATAAGATCAAAGCAATGAATATTACAGCTAATGAAAGGTTGGAAAGCCTAACAACCACAACAATAATAGATTAGCTTTTGTGATGATGAACGTAGACCAAGAGGCACGTTGCCATTAAGCAAAAATTAAGGTGAGGCTTCAATTTCTGCCTTCAGGATTAGAGCGAGCATCACACTTCATATTCTCCCTCTTATACAATATAGTGAATTCGTGTTGCATTAAAAAAAGAAAAAAAAACAATAATAAAATTGTTCATGTCCAAAATGAAGGTAGTATATAGTAAAAGCGTAAGAGTACCGGACAAAATAGGTTGGTGTACTTAGTTACATCCCTTTACGTCTTTTTGATTCGAGTCCTGCCACGGTCAACTTTACTTTATATCCTTCAGGGTTTGTTAAAGTAAATAATACGTAGTAAATTTCTACGTGGATGGAATTTAATCGACTTCACTCCTCGACGGTGAAAGTTATTGAAATCATTCAACAAACTAATAAAGGACGATAGAGGGTGCAAATGGCATCGGACATAATTATAACGTCTTCTAACAGTATTTAGCTGTCATATTGCATTCTAAGTTCAAATCTTATCGAAGTCAGTTTTACCTTTGTCTCATCCCCCTTATAACAGGATTAATAAAACAAATATTCCCCAACCCCTCCGAATCGTGGCTTTGTTCTCATGTAAGAAAGTAGTATACTTAACAAGAAAAACAATATTGATATTTTCTTCGGGCAATTTTAATATATTTCGCTTTCTTATCTTACTTCTTTTTCATTCTTTTGTATTATTTGCTTTTCGTTCGTTGTATTCGTTGTTTGCTTCTGCTTCCCCCACCCCTGCTAATTGTAATCTGTTAGAAATCAGTTACCTTCTAACTGGGCGCCACTAGCCAGGAATCAAGAACCAAGGTGTATATTGTTCTTTGAGTAAGGTTGTCTTTGCCTTATCTTCTTTATATAACCTGCTGAAACTACACCAGATGTTGGCCGTAAACACACTGGAATTTGTTTAACTTTACAACAAACATACAAAGTTGCAGTCTGTTTTTCATCTATCTCGCTATTGAATCAGTGGTAGTGATTTGTTGTATAGCTTTTGTGATCATAAAGTATTTATAGCTGCTATACTGGCAGTTTAGATTTAATGCGAATTGGAACGAAAAATACAAACTTTGTAAATAATGATTGTTCTCTTTAGACATAAAGTCATGAATGGCCGACTGGGTGGAGTTTCTGCCGTTTTAATTGTTTAGTCCATGGTAGAAGGGAAGCATCCATGACTTTTATTTTCAAGGTATCTGAGACTTGTGGGAGGAAGAGAATAAACTAGCTTCGAACCTGAGACGTAGCTCGAATACTTGCAATAGAGTGAATTATACTAAAGGCACCGAAGGACCAAGTATTCGAGCCACGTCTCAGGTTCGAAGCTAGTTTATTCTCTTCCTCCCACAAGTCTCAGATACCTTGAAAATAAAAGAGTCATGGATGCTTCCCTTCTACCATGGACTAAACAATTAAAACGGCAGAAACTCCACCCAGTCGGCCATTCATGACTTAGTTTACCTTACAAGAACTCAAACTACAAACAGCGAGAACAAATACCGCAGAGTATCTCGCCCGACGTTCTAAAAATACCATCAACCCATCGCCCTGACCTGGCACTTTATTTCATTGACTCTTGAAAAAATGAATGGCACAAAGACCTCGATGGAACTTAAGCAATGAGCCATGAGAGCCAGAACAAGTACTACAATATATTTTAGCATATGATTTAATGTAGGCATGAGTAATCTTTTTCGAGACATGAATCAACATTAGACGGGCTCCACTACTAAAAACTTCAAGGTAATTTTTCTTTTAGGCGTATGATTCAGAAAGTCCTGAAAGCCGCAATTTGCTTGAATTTGCCGATTCGCTGCCTAAGCTGAGTATCGGACAAACAGTTGAGAAGTGATCTGTGGCTCGTAATCCATTGCTGACATTGCGTTGTGTGCATGGTTAATGCAAATTATCGAATGACACAGTCCCCAAGATAGAGATAATTTGCTGCGCCTCATACAGCGGCAACATTGTTGTTTCTGTTTAACCCCAGGTCAACCTTGAGCGAATAATACCCGCCGTGACCACCTCGCCTTTTCCCTATATGCAGGGAACCAAAGAGCACGTTAGCTAGTATGACTTCTTATAAGACGTTCGATATGATCTGAAGAAAATTTGGTTGCTATTTCTAGCAGATAGAGCGACCACATAGAGGGACAAATGATTTGTTAACTTGCAGTGCTGAATTCGAACCTTTTCCACTCACTGCAAGTGTCTCTTGTTGCGATTTGGGCTGATTTATCCAAGTACAATTTGAAGAGAGTGTGTATATAAGACAGACAGACAGACAGACAGAAAGACAGACAGACAGACAGACAGACAGACAGACAGACAGACAGACAGACAGACAGACAGACAGACAGATAGATAGATATATAGATAGATAGATAGATAGATAGATAGATAGATAGATAGATAGATAGATAGATAGATAGATAGATAGATAGACAAATTGATAGATAATTAGATCATCAGTTGTGTGCCTCTGCGAACCAAAAGAGTAAAGAGATTCTCCAGTCAGGTAGAAAACCAATATTTATTGAAGACGTGTATAATCAATAACGGATGAAAAGCGATTTCAACCTCGACGGTTTTTAAACTCAAAACGTAAAGAGATGCAATTAAATGCTACATGACAATTAGTTTTGGAGAAGGGGTTGGGGTGACTTAGTTATCAATATTTAATTGATCCATTTCTGGAAAGATCAAAGGCAAAGTCGGTCGGAGCAGAATTTGAACTCAGAACGTAATGTGACGTAACGAGATAAAATATGTTAGCAATAGAAGATAGATTATTACCCCAAATAAGAAGCCATATGATAAGGCGAACTCAGATACTTACTATTTGCGACATCTTCGAAACTCAATCATCTAAAAAGTTATTAATATATCTTTATTTATTAGGGCGGCAAGCTGGCAGAATCGTTAGCACACCAGGTAAAATGCCTAGCGGTATTTCTTCTGTCTTTAGCTTCTGAGTTCAAATTCTGCCGAGGTTGACTTTGCCTTTCATCATTTCGAAGTCGGTAAAGTAAGTATCAATTAAACACGGGGGTCGATGTAATCGACTTCGCTCGAAATTGCTGGTCTTGTGCCAAAATTTAAAACCAAATTTTTTTATTTATTGGCAGAATCGACAGAGCATCGGATAAATTCCACGTGAATATTGTTTCGGGTCGTTGTGTTTTGAGTTCAAATGTCACTGAGGTCATGTTTTCATAGTAACCTTTTAGGCCTATAAATTAAGTTCCAGTTAAGCACTAGAGTTGAATCTTCTCTCTCACGATCAGCTACACTATATTGTGAAAGGGTCGTGATAGCTTATACGCAGTGACCTTTTCCACCAAGAATTGTAGGTTTAAGCAAGGGGCTAGTGGACTTTTCTTATCTATTCTGCCACAAAAACAGCCAAAATAAACCAGAGATGACAAAGTGATGAGTTGTATAACACGGAATGTTTTTAAAATGTTATTAACATTGCCTGAAGTTAATAATACCAATCTCTAGTTAATATTCATACAAAGTTAAATCTCTTTTTTGTATCAGCTTAAAGTTTATAAATAATAGAAGAAAAGACGAAAACGAGCTTCTTTCAAAATCGAAAATAATATAAGTTTATTAACATGTCTGTTAGGGCATGTTAGTAAATATACGAGAGAAAGCAGTGCTCTGCATAAATTGATTTTTCTATATTTATCGCAGTATTTATCGTGGGAAATATTTATAGAACTATATATAAAAAAAAGCGTATGCCGAGGCTGTTCCGCCTCTATATAAAGCGTTGTTGGTATTTAGCTTCAGATCAACTCTAATACAAAAGGCCTATGATCAAAGGTGTGCTACAGTGTTGTCATTTCAACAGGAAATCGTTATAAAGATGGAGCAATAAATGCTGACATTTCTATGATTTCTATGACAAAATCCAATGTTAGACTTCCACTCTGATTGCTCGCCTAATATGTAAAGAATCCAAAGACAGGTCAACAGACAAGATGAAGATTTGGTTCTAAACATAAAACCAGTTTGAGTAGAATTCTTTAAAATCTACAGTCTAGGAGCTTCTAGATAAAAAAAAAAGATCTAACACGTAGGTTCCAGGATAATAATTGAATGTTTATCTTGACATAACTAGAAGGCTCATGGATCGAACTAATTATATATCCGATCTAAAGAAATCGATATTGCTTTTGATTCGGAAGAAATCGATCGATATTATGAGCTCTAAAGTCACACTACGAAACACCTATAGGCGAAGTAATTTTTACCAATGAGGTCTTATACACACACACATAAACACACACACACACACACACACACACACACACACACACACACACACACACACACACACACACACACACACACACACACACACACACACACACACACACACATATATATATATATATATATATATATATGATTCCAAGCAAACAAAAAAAAAACACTATATAACCGACCAGTGCATTCTTTTGAGAAATATGATTAAAAACAAACAGTTCGGTTAGGAAAAAAATGACTTTTTATTATGTGTGAGTTTATAACAAGATATAGTACAGAAGAAGAGTTATTTCAAAGCCAAACAGCAATACTTGTCACATAGTTATTGGAGATCTTATTAAACTAAACATCTTTGATGTTGTACAACACACAAAATGCATTTTAGAATTGGCGCCGTCATGTCGATGTAGTTAAAAAGTTAGCTTCAAAAACACGTAGTTCCTGGTTCGATCTCATTACGTAGCAACGTGGGACAAGCATATTCTGCCAAAACTTCAAGTTAGCCTATACCTTATGAATGGAATTTGTAGGTACAAACTGTACGGAGCAGAAATCCGTTGCGTGTGTATGTGTGTGTGAGACAGAGAGAGAGAGAGAGAGAGAGAGAGAGAAAGAGATTTGAAATTGTGCCAAGAGGCACGATAGGTAATTTGGGCTCGGCAATCAGTTACACTCTACATAGAAAATCTGTTGTACTCTTGCCATGTAGACACAGTGAGCCAGTGTCTAGCCAGTTGGAAACCGTAACCATTGCCAGCATATATTCCAAGCGGCTGTTCACCCTGGGCTTCGTCGCCATTTGTTGATCAGAGTTTTAAGTGAGTGTTATAACATCATTCCAAAAATCTGAGACGTTGTGTGCCTGCCAACGTTGATGTCCCAGATCAATTTTTGATCGAAGAGACTCATTATCATATGTACTTCAGTTGTGACCAGCCCATCCTTTTAAAGGTACACACACATACACACACACACACTCTCTCTCTCTCTCTCTCTCTATCTATCTATCTATCTCTATCTCTCCCTCCCTCTCTCTCTCTCTCTCTCTCTCTCTCTCTCTCTCTCTCTCTCTCTCTC